>NW_023606851.1:0-22585 GCF_013339745.2 Dermacentor silvarum | reverse complement strand
TTGCTTGCGTCGGTGTGGACTTCTGTGTCCGCCGTCTCATCGAAGTGGGCGAGGATCGGTGGGGCTTGTAATCGTTCCTTTAATTCATTGAAGGCAACCTCTTGCTCTGCATGCCACATGAAGGGTGCGTCTTCTTTAGTAAGTCTCGTTAGAGGTTCGGCAATTTTGGAGAAGTTTTCTACAAATCGCCTGTAATAAGCGCATAGTCCCAAAAATCGCCGGATGGCCTTCTTGTCTGTCGGCTTCGGAAATCGCGCAACGGCAACAGTCTTGTCGGGATCCGGGCCAACACCTTGTGCGCTGATTACGTGACCCAGAAAACGAAGTTCTTGGAATCCAAACTGACATTTTTCAGGTTTAATGGTCAGGCCTGCGGAGCGGATAGCTTGCAGCACTAAACGCAGCCTTTGCAAATGCTGGTCGAATGTTGCAGAAAATACCACCACGTCGTCTAGGTAAACTAAGCACGATTGCCATTTGAGACCCGAGAGGACACTGTCCATCATGCGCTGGAATGTCGCCGGCGCACAACAGAGGCCAAATGGAAGTGCTTTGAACTCGTACAGGCCGTCTGGGGTAACGAAAGCAGTTTTTCGCGATCTCTTTCGTCCACTTCAATTTGCCAATAACCACTCTTGAGGTCTAATGAAGAGAAAAAATTTGCATGTCGTAGCCGATCCAAGGTGTCATCAATGCGTGGCAGGGGGTATACATCACGCTTGGTCACGCTGTTCAATTTCCGGTAATCAACACAGAATCTCAGTGTATTGTCCTTTTTTCTCACAAGAACTACGGGTGACGCCCACGGGCTGTTTGATGGCTGAATGACATCGTCCTCAAGCATCTCTTGCACCTGACTCTTTATGATCTCTCGTTCAATTGGGGATACTCGGTACGGGTGTTGGTACACTGGTCTGGTTGCTTCGTCTGTTATTATGCGGTGTTTAGCAATCGGTGTGCGCCGTACCTTTGACGAAGTGGAGAAACATTCTGCGAAGTCGTTGATGAGCTCTTCCATCAATTCTTTCTGGGTTGGCGACAGACTTGGGCTGATTGCAACTGACGTTATGGCGTCATGCGTAGTTTGTGCAGCAGGCGGCGTAGACGCTAAGCTACATACATCTGTGACTGCAGTAACGCTGTGTAGAAAGGCTATGGCTGTGTTCTTTGCGACATGCTGAAATTCACTTCCGAAATTCGTCAGCAATACATCAGCACACCCATCGCGTAGCTGAACAATTCCCCGGGCTATACAAATAGATTTCTTCAACAGTAGCTCGATGTTGGTATCCGCTATACCTTCCAAGTCGTCGAATGCTTCACTTCTTACGCGAACCAGCATGCTGCATCGTGGTGGCACGGTTACGTCATCGTCTGTAATCCGCAAGGCAATGTGCTCTGGCTCCTCTGACTTTTGCATATCTATAGCCTGCTTCGTAGAAAAGGACACACATGAATTCTGCAGGTTGATTATGGCACCATTTGCTAGAAGAAAGTCCATCCCGAGTATTAAATCCTTCGAACATTCCGGTAATACAACAAAGTCAGCGACGTAAGCAAAACCTCGAATTCCAATTCTCGCTGTGCATCTACCCAGGGGTGTAATGAGGTGCCCACCAGCTGTACGTATCTGGGGTCCACTCCACGGCATCAAAACTTTTTTCAGTTCCTTTGTGAGTGCATATCTTATGACGGAATAATCAGCACCTGTGTCCACTAAGGCATTCAGTTCGCGACCGTCTATGGTAATGCGCAAGTCTGAAGAAATTCTCTGTTTACTCATCTTATTAACCCGTTTCTGTTCGTCGCTGCTGCTCGGCAAACTCGACGGAGGATCTTGGCTTTTTCCAACGTCAGCGGCCTCGCCTCCACAGGTCGCTCGCTTTAGTTTTCCTGTCGTGGGCTCAGTGAACGACGTCCTGGTGAACTCGAGGACGGCCGTGGGCTAGGTGACCGGAAGCGTGTAGACGCTGGTGATCGCGGCTGGTGTTGGTATCGAGCCGCCGAGTCCTGTTGTCTGGACAAGTAGTCCTGAATTTCCACGGGTCTTTCACCATTACGGGGGCAAGGTGCATTCATCGTAAAGCCGCGAAGACCTGCCCTGCGATATGGGCACATTCTGTAAAGGTGTCCAGCTTCTCCGCAGTGGAAACAGAGTGGCGTCCGGTCGGGTGCACGCCACACATCGCTTTTTCGTGGCCTCAGCTCTGCCAGAAGGGGTTCACTGCGCGGAGTCGGCTGGCGGCTGCTGGGAGCTGTGAATGGAGCATTATGCACGGATGGCTGGCATAACACATCAGCGTACGTCGGCACGCGACGTACCGGTGGCGCTTGTTCGAGATGTACAGGCGGTGCCTCAAATCCTGGCTGCAGAATGGCATGCCGAACTTCATCGCGAATGACGGCGGCGAGAGTTGAAACTGTCGGCGTGGCTTGCGACGGCTGCAGCTTTCGAAGCTCTTCCTTTACGATAGAACGCACCAGTTCTATTAGCGCTTCGGTGTTGCTGCCTGGGCTTGCGGACAGGAGGTCGGCTGGTGCACTGCTGACATCACGATTGTAGTGATGGGCACGCTGCTGCAGCGCCTTTTCTATAGTCGTCGCCTCGGTGCGAAACTCAGCAACACTGCATGGTGGGTTGCGAACGAGTCCTGCAAACAACTCTTGCTTAACGCCATGCATCAGATGGCGTAGTTTCTTATCTTCGGTCATGTTTGGGTCCGCACGTTTGAAGAGGCGGGACATGTCCTCAATGTACATGCCGACACTTTCGTTAGTGCGCTGGTTTCTGGCTTGTAGGGCGTTCTCTGCCTTCTCTCGCCGATTGGTGCTGGCATACGCGGCAAGCAACTGTCGCCGAAATTCTTGCCACGAAGACAACGCTGCTTCATGGTTCACGTACCATGTCCTCGCTGACTCTTCTAACGCGAAGTACACGTTGCGAAGCTTCCGTGCCTCGTCCCATTCATTGAAATCTGCGACTCGCTCGAAATGTTCTAACGAATCCTCCACATCTTCCAACGCATCGCCATGGAAGGACTTAGGCGTACGTGGCGGGTACACGATGAGCGGCGACGATGCCACCGAGCTGGTCATGGCTGTGCCGTCGCTGGTGACTGTTGCCTGCAATGCGGCAGCAACAGGAAGCGGTCCGAACTCAGGCGGGTCTCCTCGGAGGCGGCGGCTTGTGCGCTGGTGTACTGGAGTCAGCTCTCCGGGTTCCAATCGCCGAGGGTCAGGGCTCCGCTCTCTTGCGCACTGGGGACTTCCAATCATACCCCGCACCTCCACCAGAAATGTAGCACTCTTCAGTGAAGCACACTAAACAAACTGGTTTATTGTGGGCGAACTTGTGCCCGGAAACTTAAGACTAAAACACACACACACACAATTGGCAAGCACAGTTAACAGGAACGCGTTCCACCGTCAACCACGTCCGCAGATTGAGCCAACGCGCAGCCGCGTTCGCGTGCACGAGACACACGCGCTGTCACGCCATGCGCGTGGTGTTGCTGGCGTTCTTCTAACGGCGGTGCGATGAGACGCCTAGAAGGATACTTCGCGTGGAGAGATCTCTGCGGCAATATTCGTACTAATGATGATTATTCGAGTTTTTTGCGCAATTCGTACTAATGATTATTGCTGAAATTCTGTTGCGATGACTATAAAACTTGTTCCGCAGAAATCAACATTTCGTCTCAAATTCTCTTTTTTAATATTCAAGGACAGACTGGTTCACGTCGTGTAAACCTTTGCCACCTTGCTATTTTACAGCGCAGGTCATTTACACAAGGCAGCTTGCAGGAATTAGTATAGAATGCACGATGCATCAAGACAGTTGTACCTTTTGAAATAAGCTGGCACATACTTGGTAATTTTGGATTAAATATGCAAAACACAAAATAATTGATGAAATACACAGTATGTTGCTTTTGTACAGGTAAATGCATCGTATACTGGTTCGTCCCACAACATATTTCTTTGCTGCGGGCCATGTTGAAAGTCTTTTGCAAAAAGTATCATGTCATCCCATGATAGTGAGATTTCTAATAATTATATTTTGCACAATTGAAAAGCACATCTGAAAAGGCGGAACATTTCAGAATGAATACACATTTCTGCATGCAACATCTCTTGTATCGAAAAAAATGATAGAGGTATGAGACGGCAGCACCCACATTCTGGAAATGATGTCAGTAGCAGCTGTGAGAAGGAAAGCTGGCACAAAACATTTAGTGAAAATGTCATGATTACTTTATTTGCATATACAAAACAAGGTAACTCAAAGTTTCCCCTTCACAAGCAAAAATACGTTATGCCTTGGTCTGTTTTCTTCTTCACGGCCATGAAGCAATAATGAAAAAACCTATGAGTACAGCGCTGCCTGGCAGCAGAAATTTCGACGGCATCACAAGGAATGGGGCAAAAAAGAGAAATGCTGGAGGTTCGTGTACAGCATGTTCAAATACAAATAGATATAAGTTTTATACTTCCACGAGGAGGACGATCTCATCCCTGTTGAGAGCACAATCATGTCTCTTTGGTGCTATTATGTCAGTTGCTAATTCTCCAATCTCCTTGCTGTGTAGCGGAGCCTACAACGACAGAAAAGGAATCTTACAATCTCATAGTTACTTGTTAGCGTCGCCCTGCAAACAACAGCTATTAACATGTAATGAAAGAGACAAATAAACCACAAACAGATGAAAAACTACCAAAAAACAAATAATTAAACACGCCTAAGGTGAATACACTCTTCTGTCTACGAAATGTCGGTAACAATAAAAATTAAACATTAAAAAACTGAACGAAAATGAATTCTCAAGTCAGTTAGTACTCCCCTCCAGCACAAGTACAAAAGACAACACCACAATAATGTGATAGTTTAACCGTCAAAACGCAATCTCAAGTGATTACAAACTGAATATCACCACAAAACACCAGTTCCGCGCATGAGGTCAATGTTGTGCGTCCGCACAAAAGTGCAACATAAACTTGAGATTTAAGAATAAACAACACGGTGACTGATAGTGATAAAAAATATTAAAACAACAGTGTTCAGGAAGCGAGCGAGTAGTTCACTTAAATAAAACTGAACTGTGCGAGCATGAGCATGAATTGAACGTGAAATTTACGACAGACACACACCAGCAAACAAATAGTTGAACAGGAAGCATTGCTTACCGAGGTCACCATTTATTGCTGTCTTCGGCATTCATTACAGCAGTCACAACACAAACGATGCTCACCACTCTCAGGTAAGCGAAGAACTTTTACCATTGGCCATCGGCAATGCGTCTCGTCGCAGCGGCCACGCAGCACGCCAAACATGTCCCTGCTCCACGCCCGGCTTCATGGCTTCTTTTCAGCGCCGCGCGCGCAATAGGAGTCTTTTTAGTAACTGTACCACCCGTCACGAGTGACTCAGACACACAACACGCTTGGTAAGCGCACGCCACCAAATCGGAGAGCGTAAAAACGTGGGTAAAGCGATGAAACAAATCGCGACACGACCGTTTCAAAATGAGACCACCGGCGATACTCTTCCCGGCATGCATCGCGAGAGCTGCGCAATGCGAAGGAGATATGACAGCGCTCATGTTTGGCTGAAGCTGAAACGCGTTTGATTACCCCCCGCATCTAGCGCAACTAAAGATAATAATTAAACTACAGTTCCGTCAAAGTATCATAGGACCATATATATATCAAGACGCTAATATTCTAATGTTTCAGGATGTTGCTGTTTATTTGTATTTGTATGTTTTCTCCCGCCTCATTTGGCCGGCCGCCATTGTGGCCTCCCGCCGTGAACGCACTCTCATCTCTCTACGAGACCTTACTGGAGCGGCTGTCACCCGCTGTCATGTGAATGAAACGGCGTCTTTCTCGCTTGTTAGTGAGCGGACAAGATTGGTGCGTGTCTGGCGTTCTCTAATCAACCCAGCATTTGCTATAATTTAGGAACCACTCCCTCTGATACGTCAAAAATACAAAAAAAAACAGAAAGAAAAGAAAAAGAAAGCGCGGTGGCCGAACATTCAGTTGCAGTGTACAAGTAAGTCTGATTACGAAGCATCTTTCTCGCCCTGCAGATTAGTTATTCGACCTGCTCTACGCTTTGATTCTGTCGGTCGTCGAGCTTTTACAGTACTTTAGCGTGCGCCGACGTGCGACCTTCAGTGTGGGCGCGCTGTTAGTGGGTGTCGCGTTTCAGGAGAATATAAAACAAATGCGAATATAATTCGCGTTTCATTACAGTCCATTGATACACAAGGAAATAATAAAAAAAATATTGGGTACAAATATACATTCAATCACCATAATGCATTCGCTTTTAGTTTTTGTGCAGGTACACAAGTCTATGTTTTATATCACAGCCTAAAATGCCTGCAGCGGTAGCGGGGGTTTTCCATCACATTGAACCGTAGTGATAATTCATGCCACAACATCGTTTGCGACAATATTTTCCGATGTATGTTCACTGTTTCTGTGGCTTCCTTTTAGATTATAATAGCAGGTATGCGGTAGAGATCAGTGACGAATGAATTGCTGCTGTCTCTTTTGAGCATACGCTCGTGCAAGATTTAAATTTCTTTTTTACATTGCGAAACCAAAGATCCCCACTGGTGTAAATAAAATATTAATTTAGTCCAACCTGCCTCATTCCCTCGGCCGCACAACATATCGTATAGGTTAGTCCCGGCTAAAACATCCCATCAGGATCGCAATACGACACAATAATAAGTAAACTTCCAATCCATACCGTAGGTCCCCTAAGCCACGAATGCCAACTCGTTTAGAGGTTACAATCTAAAGGTTACAAGACATTTGGCGTTGCAGTAACCTTTAAAACATACGCTTCGGCACATGTAACCTGTAGCCGCGACGGAAATTCACGAAAACACAAAGATCAAATTTTTTTAGTCACCGAGTAACCTTTATGTTATAAGTTACTTGCAATTATAGGTTACCATAAACGTTACCGTGAAGAGTGTACCGAGGTGCTGTCCGCGTGGGCCGACCCTGGGTCGCGGTCCTCGTGAGTTGCGGCCAGACAACGTAGTGTTGTCCTCAACATAGCCAGGCGCCGCACACGGTAGCACAGCCGTGTGCCGGCGACGGTTCCAGCAACAGCAACCGTGCCACCTCTGCCTCGGCTCGCCTCGGCGACCGTACCGCGGCAACGACAAGCGAGTCGATCGTCACGACCGAAACCGTGAGATGGTTTTTCGGAACTCTTGACGCGCCGAACGGTGGTGTAGGACTTAGCGTCGCGTATATCAGTGTGCGCGTGAAACTCCGCTGTGACATTGTTTTGTTTTCTTTTCATTTCCTTTCCTATCGTGTGTTTGAAAGAAAAACTTTTTTTTTTGCCAACTGGCGTCTCTTGTGCGTTTTTCTCGTCTTAAGACACACAGAAACAAGTGACGAACGTCTGTAATCATCACACCCATCAATGAAAACGACAAGACAATTTTGTAAATTGCATCTCATATTACAACTGAAGCGGACCAAATTGATGTATTAAACACCATTCTTACGTTTACTACTAATATGAGCAGAACTTTTGCAAAACCTTTAAAAACAATGTAAGAAATTCACGTTATATACATATTGGTATTTGAATTTGGTCCGCTCTGGATTCTCTAACGGATGTAGTTTACAGAACGGCGTTATTTGTTCCTGGTGCAAAAAACACATTTTTAAACTTCTTGCTACTATTTTTTTAAGCGTGCCAATATTTTCAAATTGATTTGAAAACATTCCGTACTTAAACAAAAAGTGCGCTTGATACAGTCACTAGAATTTAACGTTGTCTCCTAGACGCAACAAATTTCTTAAAAATTGGCCCATTGGGTATCTCAGGAAAGCCTTTCTCCGTTCTACATGTATATGAATACGCGGCACCGCATTTGCGCCCGCATTTGAACAGGCGGCACCTTTGTTGGGCCTGAGCTTAAGCTTCCTCTTAAATGGATTTCAATACCGGGTTCTCTGAATACAATATCCCGTAAGTCCGAATGCAAACCTTCCTCTTGCCGTCTTATACCTATTATTCGGTATTATTCGTATTTTTTTCTGCCTAAACTTCATTGTTCAAAGGCGGCCCTAGCGCTGATGGAGAACTTTTTTGTCATGTGCAAGTAATAACCGCGTCTGTGACTGTGAAAACATCAATCGAGATATTCTACTTCTTATGGTACATGACAGTGGTGGTGCACATCCACACACAAGGAAGAGAAGGGTGTTGACAAGCACATGCTTTTTACTTCAGGCAAGAGAGATTTCTCTCCTAAGTTCCTATTCGGACTGCTCGTGGCGTGAGTGAGCGCTATTCGTCTCCAACACTTAATGATTCTGGCTGTTGATGCCTGTTGTGAGTATATTCGTGGCCTACTGATTGTTTCTCAACAACTACAGAGCCATTTTGTTGCGATGGCACATGTAAAGCAACTATTTCTTTATCCATGGACGCTGGAAAGGCAAACAGTTCATGGTTTCCGGCAAGACGCTTTCCTGAAATCTTGACTCGTCACTGACTACAGTCAAGGTGCCTTTTAACTGAAATGTAAAAATTTCGCTTCTGTTGTGACAATAAAGTTTTTTGTGGGTTATCATATTTAAGTTTATAGGAGTCATCAGGGGCTGTAAACACAAAAACTTGTGCTGCAGAAAAGTTTAGAGCAATTGTACACCAGCAGAATGTTTAGTGTACTGCACTTTTGTACTGCAGTGAACATAAATATAGGCTGATAATGATGAAGACTTTTGTAATCAGATACTGTTGACCAGCTCGTTAATTGACGCGAATCTTAAACACAACTTCAAGAGTTGAAGGGCGCGGAATACTTGATTTTATACCCATTTTATTGCATAGATAAGCAGCTTTCTGAACTTTCATGTAAGCTGAGCTTGAAGTAAGCATGTTTTCTTGCACGAAATTGCCCTATGTTGAAAGATAAACTTATATCTATTGCTGTCCGTCTGGGTTTTCGCAATTGCTTTGTACCTGAATATTCCAGTCCACATGCAGGTACCTCATTTTACAGGGGTTAAATTCATCTTTTCAGTTGAGCAGGAAAATAAGAGAGCTACCGTCAATGACACTCACTGTAGTGGTAAACAAGAATCACAGGCGTTCATTAATTTGATCCCACACTTTGGCCTTGCATTCCAGTTTCCACCAGTCTTGGTGACATAGCATGGCTGTATTTCACTCTAACCACAGTAACCTTTACAAAGGTGCACATTTTATCATGGTTGTGCACCTATAAGTTAAAAACTACATCAGTGTAACCTTTACATTTGTAACATTTGTAATGGCTACAATTGTAAAGGTTACTTTTAGTTTATACAGGTTACACACACTTTTCAGTTATGTAACCTTTGCAAAGGTATCAGCCTTCAGAAAGACATATGTTACCTGCTCCAACATGTGTAACCTTTGTACAGCGCAATGGTTCAGGTAAAACATCCTTTATTATAAAATGTGCTCGGTGTTTGCTCAAGGTCACAAAACAGAACTCTCCTGGACTGCGATTTGACCAGTGTGAATATTATCCAACCAGGAAAAGGGTACACAAACAAGACGAACAAAAATATCAGTGTGGTAAAAAATGCTCATGGACTTCAATATCAGTGAGGATAGACACAGGTACACAAAGTATACCACGACCTCCTGAGTCTTGGCTGTACTAAAGAAAACCTACGTTATAAAAATAATGCACCTATATGTTCAAGCTGCTGTAATCCTAGACTAGTTTTCATATGTCGTGAACAGGTACAACAGCAAGTATCTCTTACAGTAAGTGCGGTGTATATGGCTATATTAGGCACTGTGCAATGTTAGCTCATCTTATATTTGTGTTTGCAGGATGAAAAGAGAAACCAGGATGAACATGCAGTTCAATAAGCCAAGAAGCCCATATGAAATCTCAATTCGACAAAAGCTTGTCCACAACAGATTACTCCTTAGAGTGTAAAGAAAACATAGGCATTGTTATCATGGTATACAAAATCTCGAAATAAAAAAGGCCGTATGATGAAAAACAAGGTGTCAAGACACTGCTGTAAGAGAACCAGAGTAAACATGCAAGTGGTATAAAAGGGAGTGCAATATTGTGACTAGATTCTGTCACGCTTCTTAAGAGACATTAAACTGGCCCTGCGTTCACAGCTCAGAAATGGGGCTACAAGCACAGACAACACAAGTGCCATCAAAGCCTGTAGCCAAATTAAAAATCAAAGGAAGAGGGCCATCACTGTAAACATCTGGGCCAAACTGCATTATGTCAGAGGCACACACCCGCAGTTTTCAGAGTATCACTTCACGAAAAGCAGCAAATATTGCTTAGAGTACATGAACATATATATATCTTCATACCTCAAATCACCCGAAGAAAGCATAACGAGATCAACTTGAAACTTTAACTAAATGTTGGCAACACTCAGAGCAACACATGAAGGAATATAGCGTAGTTCAGAAAAATAAAAAAGGCATTGAATCCATCTGTAGAGAATATACTTCAGCATCTTAGAAAGTCGGCTATCTTAGCACATTGGTTTCGTGCGCTTAGCACAGATTCTTATTTTTCAAGAACCTGAGAAGATTCTTCAGGCGGTTTGTGAGCCGTCCGCTAGGCACTGTTGTGTCCGGCATGGCAATCTTCTGCAGCAGGACAAGCACTGGTGAGAATGCGGGCGGGTACTCAAGTTTTTTCATGCAGTATGTCAGCAGGCAGAAAATGGGTGCACGCTCTATATTTGCATTTGAGATCCAGATGACTTGTTCAACACTTTTAGCTTAAACACAGGTGTGTTCGGTGTGACGTATACACATTAGTTGCGGAGATTTCCAGGTTATTAGACAGCGCAATCCGTTGAAAGTCACATCACAGCCTTGAGGAATCACCCATCAACAAAGCACGGTGAAAATTCTCACCACAGTGAAATGAGATTCATAGAAAACTCAACCTGAATTTTGAGAATTCGCATATTACTCAGACTTCATTGAAAATGAATTTAAATTTGTGAGAAAATACTTGATGCCAAAGTAAGTGATAGCTGGGTACATAATAATCATTCCACAAACCTCGTTGTTGAGTGTGAGCCTTGAATGTCCTTGTAAGTGCTTCACAATGTCGACGAATTTGCATTCAGTTTTCTCTCCAGGTCACCAATGTTGCTTTTAAACCGGAGCTCGACTTCGATGCAAAGCTGGAGAAAAGTAAATACATTGAAGCAAAACTAGTCATTAATATTAACCACAGAATCAAACTTTCTTCTGATATCCCTTATGCCATCAGGACCTAATGCAATACAATATAATTTTCAACTACTTCATAACAGTTGATCACTCCACAAGTCTTTATGCTTTACACAATTCATAGTTTTACATATCAGTGACCTGACAGTACCTACAGCAGCAGAGCGGCCACATTTCGATGGGGGCGAAATGCAAAAACGCCCATGTGCTTGCGTTGTAGTCCACGTTAAAGAACCCTAGGTGGTCAAAATTAATCCGGAGCCCTCTACTACGGCGTGCATCATAATCGGAACTGGTTTTCACACGTAAAACCCCAGAAAGAAGAAGAAGCAGGGTATTAGACAATGCCGGGTTCCTGTATTTTTGAACATTCAGAAATAGACATGCACTTACAATATTTTCGAACAAGAAATAGTGAGGCAAAGGGTCATCGTAGCCTTTTCAGCGGTCTTTCTACGTGACTTTAAGGAGGACTTGCATCCTTTCTGTGTCAAGTGTCACGGTGCTCAAATGAACCGCCGCTATGCACTGGACGCGTCCGCATTCGTGAACATAAAAAAGCACGCACATCACAATGGAGGGCACACGAATGTAAACAACCAATACTGGCAGGTGAGGGGGAGCAAAGTAACATTCTTTTGAGAGAATTTTTTAAATTTCCAAGTGTGCTGAGCCCACTAACATTTCGAATAACCAAGTTGTGAACTGTGCTTCGGCACTTCGACAACTCCACTTTCTTGTTCTGTACCACCTACGTAGAATACGAATAAATATGCGACGGAATCATTTCACAACAAAACGTGAAATTCTGTCACGCTATTCATGTTGCCTGCAAAACGTGTACGTTGCACTGAAGCCTCAGTATTTCAGGTTTGTTTACGTGTTGCATAAAACATGGTTCTGCAGCACCTTACATTAAATATATTCACTTGTTCCCGAAGCGTAGCGTCATGTCAGAGTTCTAGAATTCCGGTTTCAAACACTAATACCGCAGTCATGCATTGAAAGCGTGCGCATTCGTAAACATACAAACGCATGCACATCACCACCACGCACCCACGCATGTGACAAGGCGATTTATAATGGGCGGTGGATTATCCCCGTACTGCTCGGAGATTGCACCTGACGACACTAGGGAGCTGCAGAAGTACTTAGCTAAAAGAAGTACCAGAGATAAGCAGACATATCGATACAAAGTGTCGCGAGCACGGTCAGTCATGCACAAGGATAAACCGACTAAACCTCACCCAGGTTAGAAAAGCACCCAAATGAAAGCAGCGAAAAGACCCGACTTGACAGGAATTAAACTAACAAAGACCTCGCATGACGTTAAGGCGTATCTGAAACAAAGGCCACTTACCCAAGTTCATTATTCGGCCATGAGCAGCTGGAAAGGGGTTGCAATAGTGGCAACGAATTGCGCTTGCTGCGGAGTCGTCCGGCGAACAAACAACGACATAGCGCCGACAGTCGCAAATAAGGTTCGTTGCAGCTGCCGTGCAGTACACCCCACATGTCCTTGCTGCTTAGCGGCATTACCAATTTCGCGGGTCGCGCACAAACCCAAAGACTTCTAAATTATGAAGAAAGCAATTAAGAAACGCCGCCAGAAAACAGCGTGGCTCACGCGAGCGGTTTGGACGATTCGAACTGTAACGGCGCTTCGCAGGCGCCTTTCCGCCTTCCGGCCTTCCCGGCGGGCAACGCAGCCAATCACCAGGCAGCTAGGAATACTCACTCTCACAGCCGTGGTGTTACTTTCACTCATGCACCCATGTTTTCACCCTTTCCATGGATGACCCTTTCTGTTTTTACGCGAGTGAAGCAGCGGCGTCTTTCTGCGCATGCGCGTGTAGCCCATATTGGAGCGGCCGTCGTCGGATATCCTCACCCGATCCTCACCCATGCCCGCTGTTCTCATCATAACTTGCTTTTCCCTCCCTACCTCGATTGATATATTGAAAATGCAGGCGCAATGTCACAAAACTGGGCGTCATGTTGTGCACGCGGCAACGCGTGGATCCGGTTACGACCGCTGCTGCCCTCTCTAGTGCTATCTTTCTCCCTCTGCGTTCTGAACATTACCTGCGATCTTTCTTCGCGCATTTCGCCTATATATGGGGTAGGGGACCCAAGAGCTCTATCGCAGCACACCGCGAAATTACGTGCGATTTGAAAGAACTGCGATTTGACGTTTATTCGCGAAGTAAATCATCTGGTGCCGCTGTCAGAATAAGCTCAAAATAGCACACGACCCCGCTTTACAAATCACTCAATGGCCGAATAATCATGCGCTTTAGCATATTGAGCCGCAAAGTGCTATAATTGCATTGCATGTCAGAAATTTCTTCGACACACGAGAAATCAAACTTTTAATCACGCGTAAGTCTGTTTATGATTGCAACCCAAAACGACAGTATCGAGCCGAAGCGATATATTTTCAGCGTTTCTGGCATATTACAATCTGTCTTGCTGCCAACTAATCCCGCGCTGCCGCTGAAATAAATATATTCCCTTACTTCAAGCAACAAACGTCTGTTCCATATGCGCAGCTCTGGGCTTTTAGAAACATGGGTTATCACGTTGCTCATAGGTTACTACGCAAAAGTTTCATTGGACAATTTGGGATGGTAACCTATAGATTGCTTGCAATTTGGGTCTTGTAACCTTTAGACCCTACAAAAATAGCGAAAACGTGAAAATAAACCACTTGTAACCTTTATTTCATAAGTTACTCATGCCCAAAAGTTACTTTATGGGTACAGTGTTTAGAGCGTAGTCATAGACTGTTCTGCATCATGATAGGAACAGAGTTCATAATGTTTCCCTTATAGTCAAGGCAGGTTCTTGACGTGTCTGCTTTGACAAACGTTAACAGACAGAGTACAAGTTGTGGAAAGGGAGGGGTGACATGGAGGTTACGTGACACGCATTACAAAGAAGCTAGCAAAACCCTAATGTTTCACTAAAAGCGCTAGATGTCTACATAATAAAACAAATAAGTCTTAGATAGCTGGAAATTTTAAAATGATGAAATTGCTCAAAATCTAAACAAAAAAGTATATAAACCAAATAGTACCAAAAAACGCATGCTGCGCCAACAGGTATAACTATATACAAAATGGCAGGTGCAATTCAAACGCGACTTGGTAGATGTGTAATACGGACAATAACATCTGCATCTAACCACTCCAATCACCACATCTCTAAGCTAAGGTGCGTTATCATAAAATGACTGATAAAGTTGGTACCCGGCGTGTTAGTGTTTCACACAACTGGCCATGGCATAAAAAGTTACTGCTCGTTTTCAGACATTCTGCCTAAATACACAGTTCCATATACAAATAATAACGCACAAAATTGTATGCGAAATTATCTATGAGAAGGAGAGTTATCACTCTTCGCGCAACTGTAGGATACAAGAAATGTTTTGAGAAAATGGCTTTGAAAATTTCACCCGAATGTCAATGTAATAAAATAAAAAATTACACCATCTTCCCGTAGGGGAACCCTGAGTAGTATCCGAATCAGCCATGAGGTCAACTCAACGTTGTTGTATCAGCTGTATAAACTTGGACATGCAGCAGCACCAGCAACGCGCAGAACTGTTGTAGACGCCGTCGGCGTTTTGCCCGCGGTCGCACCGAACGCGCGCGGCGTTGGTGACTGTTGCCGGTGCCTCTGGGGCGCCTACCGTCGCACCTCTAACCTAAGCTGCTTCACATTATCGCGCACGGAGCCGCACGTTTGCCAACCGTTGCGCAATCCGGAGAGGAGAGGAGCGTCGGAAAGGAGAGGAGGAATGCCGAGAGGAGAGGAGATGCGACAAGGAGGGGGAGGAGGATGCGCATGCGCAGTGCAGGTGTGGACGCCGCACGGCGGATTCAGGGAGGGACATAGCCCCGAGCATACGATGCTTCGCATCTAAAACACTCAATATTTGTAAAATGCACCAGGCAATATTTGTAAATGCACCAAGTGGCACGATCTCCTTTTGAACGAACCACTTTTGCACGCATTTTTTCTGACCCGTTTTGCGTCTCCAGCTGACTCACGTGCGGCCTTCCTGACACGGCGGCACTCACTGAGTTGACGCTTCCTTTTCGTCCTGTACCTTGCCATATTTCATGGAGCACTATAACTTTCTCCTGGCCGGGCTAGAACTAAATCCGCGAGCTCGAAATGGTGTACTAAAAAGCACAGAGGGCACAGATCACGCAAACGCAAACTAAGGCAAACCAACACATACGTGTGCAACGTAAACAGCGGAGTGCCGTAGCAACCTGCAGCGCTCTTGTGGAAATTTTTAAATAAATCAAAAGCATCATGTCCAGCAAAATGCTTCCAAAAGATTTAGAACGTACTTAAAGAAGTAAGCATTAAGTAATATGTATCGTCATCATCATCATCATCATCCACCTATTCATGTCCACTGCAAGACGAAGGCCTCTCCCCGTGATCTCCACTTACCCTTGTCTTGCACTAGATGATTCCAGCTTGCGCCTGCAAATTTCCTAACTTCATCACCCCACCTAGTTTTCTGCCGTCCTCGGCTGCACCTCTCTTCTTTTGGTATCCATTCTGTAACTCTAATGGTCCACCGGTTATCCATCCTACGCATTACATGGCCTGCCCAGCGCCATTTGTTCCACTAAATGTCAACTAGAATGTCGGCTATCTCCGTTTGTTCTCTGATCCACACCACTCTCTTCCTGTCTCTTAATGTTAGGCCTAACATTTTCCGTTCCATCGCTCTTTGAGCGGTCTTTAACTTGTTCTCGAGCATCTTTGTTAATCCCCTTGTTTCTGCCTCATATGTTAACACCGGTAGAATGCAATGATTGTACGCTTTTCTTTTCAATGACAGCGGTAATCTCCCATTCATGATTTGGCCATGCCTGCCGTATGCACTCAAACCCAATTTTATTCTCCTGTAAATTTCTTTCTCATGATCACGGTCCCCTGTGAGTATTTGACCTAGATAAACGTACTCCTTTACAGACTCTAGAGGCTGACTGGCAATCCTGAATTCTTGTTCCCTTGCGAGACTATTGAACATTATTTTTGGCTTCTGCATTTTAATCTTCAACCCCACTCTTACACATTCTCGGTTAAGGTCATCAATCATTTGCTGTAATTCGTCCCTGTGATTGCTGAATAGGACAATCTCATCTGCAAATCGGAGGTTGCTGAGGTATTCGCCATTAATCTTCGTTCCTACGCCTTTCCAGTCTAAGAGCTTGAATACTTCTTCTCAGCATGCAGTGAACAGCATTGGAGAGATTGTGTCTCCTTGCCTGACCGCTTTCTTGATAGGTATCTTCCTACTTTTCTTGTCGAGAACCAAAGTTGCTGTGGAATCCTAGTAGATATTTGCCAAGATATTCACGTATGCTTCGTGTACTCCTTGATTACGCAATGCCTCGATGACTGCTGGTATCTCTACTGAATCAAATGCTTTTTCATAATCTATGAAAGCCATATACAGAGGTTGATTGCACTCCGCAGATTTCTCTATTACTTGATTTATGACATGGATATGATCCATTGTAGAATGTCCCTTCCTGAAGCCAGCCTATTCCCTTGGTTTGCTGAAGTAAAATGTTGCCCTGATTCTATTGGAAATTATCTTGTTGGATATTTTATACTATACCGAAAGCAAGCTATCGGACCTATAATTCTTCAATACTTTAACGTCTCCCTTCTTATGAATGAGTGTAATGTTAGCGCTCTTCTAGCTTTCTGGTACATTTGAAGTCATGGGGCATCGCATATAGAGGGCCGCAATTAAGCTTTTCAAGCATGATATCGCCTCCATCTTTTAATAAATCGACGGTTATTCCATCTCCTCCAGCAGCTTCTCCAGAGCCGAAAAGGATGGCGGCTTGATGGCATTATTTCCCACGCGCTCAATATTCGGGTTAGTTGTAGGTCACGTAATCTAAAGCGAATGGGAAGGAGAGCACGCTGCTTCTTCTCTAGCCCTGCTATAGCTGTGAATGACTGTGCGCGCCTGACGCTTATGGGGCCCGCGTACCATATCTAATTGTTTGTAATCATTGGTGGGTGCAATGAATGAGGAAGGCGACCAGGGATGGCTGCTAACGTCATGAGCGCTGTCTTCCTTGCCGGGCTGTCTTTCTGCGCCTCTAGCAGTGGCGTAGCCAGAAAATATGTCCGGGGGGCGGGGGTGCTCAGGTTTCAGCACGGCCTCCTCCTTACAGAATTTGGCGAGGGATCAAACACATGAATAATAACTGCATTGCCATTGTCAATGCCATTGTATATTAGATGCTGCAAAGGAATTATTGAACGCTACGCACTGTGAATACAGGTATGTATTTTTTTTACAAAACATATATTCATATGCCCCAAAATTGTGGCAGAAATAACTGACATCAATGCTTCCTAATTTTTTGTCTATTTAATAAGTACAGTAAATATCACGTGAACTTTAGAACTATATCAGTTCAAAACCAGCAACGCAGTGCATGCAGCTGATATGAAAAACGTAAAGGCCATGAAATTAACAAGTTCAGGACAAATACTTTGATGAATCTATTCCATTCACGAACCTTGTTTACATTTTTATGCATATGCAATAGCCAGGGAAAAACCTCAATGACGCTGTCCTTCGTTGCAATGGATGGCGCAGGAGGAGCTGTTACCAGTCGTGTATCGTGAGTAATTTCACCGAAATTATAGTCGCAACAGTGAGTACACATAAAAAGCAGGAGTTCTGCAAAATATACATTAGAAATGCGAAAATAGACTGGAATATAAAATGCGAAGATACAACTTGATAAAGGGCAAAAAAGTGTCGCTGGAAACAAAGTTCACTGCTTGTATACACGAAACCTCGCAACAAGATATTTAAATGTACGTATAGGTCTCCAATAAATCTACGTATCTAAGCAAGCATCACTGTATATAATGCATCAAACACGACAAATAAACGTGTTGCTCAGTCACAGATAGTAAATTGTACGCATAGAAAGACAGACGATCCAGGCAAGAACAATACTATGATGGCAGAAATCGTGATATGTACTTGGGCCATGCTGCAGTCACGACACCACCATATGGGTAGAATAATAGAGGAAGGTGCTGAAATAAGTACTAAAATGTGCATTTTAGTTGCCTGCACAGTGGCAACAATTATTATGCACCCAAAATCAAAGAAGGCTACTCCTTTGCTTCAAAAAAGAAGTAAAAGCAGAAAAGGACAAACGAAAGCCACAGGTCGTGTGGCATGTTGAACTACCCAATATCCGAGTGTCGTTTGTTGGGAAACGCTGCGTGGGCCGGGCTTTCAATGAGCAAGGTCGGTCAAAATTGGTTATTGATGTCATCGTAATTTTCCTATTCGCATGATAATTTTGATCATGATGCTAACTGTTAGAATAAATGGTGAAAATTTCTGCGGTTTTAAAAGCGAAGGAACAGTCATACGTTTTCATAATTACGAGTTCTGAAGACACAGAGCTTTTTACTTGAATTGATCTTTGCTGCTTCGCTGTCTAAAAGACAAACTTCACTCGGCGGGGAAGTTTAGCGAAGCAGTCAATGACTTGGGACACGTTGATTTCGATGTCTCTGTGGACGTATAAAAGATCCCACCTAACCATGCATTCCTCAGAAATTGCAGAGCGCAAGTAGTTTTTTAGTAATCTCATGTTTGAAAATATTTGCTCTGTGCTGGCAGTTGTCACGAGAAGGGTGACTAGGATCTTCAGCAGTTTGTACATATTTCCAATCGCAATGAGAGAGGGCATCTATTCCGGTGCTAAAACCTACATACACTTCTTCGATGTCGTTAGCATCCTTATTTAGGTACCTTGCACAAACCGTAAGCTGTTCAATTCCAGCAATATCTGTCGTTTCGTCAGCAAGTATGGAGAAGCAGCCTGCACGGTTTACTTTTGCATCTAGGCTTTCTTTGATAATTTACCACAAATTTACCACAAATTTCTATAATTTGTTTTTGTACATCTGGGCTTAAATACGAGGCACTACACGGGCAACTTTCCAAATGATTCTTCAGATATGTATCTCCACAATCACCTCGCATGGGAAGAAGCGCTTTGAAAATACCAGTATTTCCAGCCGGGGCTTTGCTTTAATCCATAGGACCACTGTCCCTATGGCCACGGAGAGCCATACTTTGCCGCCTGCAAACAAGAACTGTCTCAATAATTGGCTGCTATAACTTTCTTCTGTTTTCTCTTATTTTACTTTATCTGCCCTGGTCCAGCTGATCAATCACATTGGGCGCGCTTCTTCAAAATGTTTGGAGAAGTTTATCAGCTGCCAGCTGACAGTCACGGTGATATTTAGTATTTTCGTGTATGGAAGATTGCGAGCGCGTGCTTCCATTTCTGGAACGGCGTGAATACGAGGGCTTCAGTGCGCGCTTGTTGGTCCAAGTTTATAAGAACATTACACCCGTAACGTTGCAGAATTTAAAATCGAAAACACGCCTTTGAACATGTCAGTGCCCCTTTCGCGTCAAAAGTTCATGAGAATTTTGCACCCACAAAGTTCGGAATTTAAATCTTCTTCGTCCTTCTGGGGTTTTACGGGCCAAAAGCAGTTCTGATTATGAGGCACGCCGTAGTGGAGGGCTCCGGATTAATTTTGACCACCTGGGGTTCTTTAACGTGCACTACAACGCAAGCACACGAGCATTTTTGCATTTCGGCTCCATCGAAATGCGGCCGCCGCGGCCGGGATTCGATCCCGCGATCTCGTGCTCCGCATCGCAACGCCTTAGCTGACTGAGCTACCGCGGCGTGTACGAATTTAAATCCATGCGCTCCGTAGATTCCACGGCCGCTGCGAGATGCCGCGACGCGCCCGCTCACTATCGAAAAGCCCTTGAACCTTTGTGCTCGGATGGGGCTCCTTGTGTTATGTGACTCCAAGCGTGGCATTGCTACGAAATTCAGACCGATTGCGCAATGTTCGCGCCGAAATGTCTTTTCGAGCGTGAAATATACATTGTAGACACAATCCCGAATGATTCCCGGCGCCGTAGTTGTTTTGGTGGGCGCCGGGAAAAAATTTCCGGGGCGGGGGGGCGGCTGAAGCCCCATCAGCCCCCCCCCCCCTTGGCTACGCCCCTGGCCTCTAGTGTTGTAGAGTTAAGAGACAGAGGTAAGCGCAGACCACCCACATAGGCCGTCAGTAGTGGACATAAAAATAGGCAGATAATGATGGTGAATCTGATTTTCAGAGTTGCGGTGAATCGCGCGGCTGTAGGAACCGTTCGCCTCCGCTGCCGGCGTTCTTCACTATGCTTGCGTTGTGAAAGCGAGTGCTCAAGATCATCCAGTGAGTTATTTACAGGTTTACATGGTCCGTGCTAACTATGTCCACCATGCTTACTATTTTAATTTTAGGTGAATGTTTACTACAATTTATATGGCCACTATAACTAACGTATAGACACGTGTAAGGACCACACTTTTCTGTCGCGATTTTGACGAGCCTTTCATGGGACCGGGCCATTTGACCTAATTTTTCCAACTACGGGTATTAAATCCGCCGTAAACATCCGCGATCGCCTCCTCTCGACATCCAGTAGCGACGTGCGAAAGTACGCCGCGCACTACAATTCGCTGTTGAGCCCGATCACAATCAGCGCACGGAACGCAATTGATTCTCGGTTGGATGTCTTTTTTTTAATACTGGCTATCAAGTTATGGGTGGGATCCTTAGACGGATTTACACGGTAAGAATCTTCCGTCGTGTAATTGTCTTCTAATTCGCTATCACTAATACTGCATCGCCTTCCCGGCCAAACTGCCCTGTTTTTTTTTATTTTTTAGTACTTTTAGTCCGAGTATAAGGGCTGCTGCGCCTGACTTCTAGACTTCTATTTATTCTGATTTTGAGTGAATCCGGTTCGGCCTCATTTCGGTTACTGGGTGAATACTATATACAAGGTGTTTCAGCGAACAGTTTCCAAAATTTTCAAAGGTGGCCTGTGGCAGATAGTACAATTCTAGTTCATGAGCTCGTCTACTCGAAGAGGCGGGCATTACTTGTGCAAAAAAATTGAAATGCATTATCGACTAATTACCCAAATTAACCAATTAAGTTTTTAGCTAATTACCTTATGGTTCATGTTGCAATTTACAAATTCTAGCCGTACAGTGCGGATCCACTTTGAACTAAATCTCAGGCTGACACCAGTGATGAGATATTAATTCTCTAAGTTTGCGGAGAAAAACATTGGCGTGCCAGTCACTTTCTCAACAAAACGTCGTTTTATGCATCAAAGCACAAAAGTATGAAACGAACAAATTATGGGATTTTACGTGCCAAAACCACGATATGATTATGAGGCACGCCGTAGTGGAGGACTGTGGAATAATTTAGACCACCTGGGATTCTTTAACGTGCACCTAAATCTAAGTACACGGGTGTTCTAGCATTTCGCCCTACCGAAATGCAGCCGCCGTGGCAGTGATATGATCCCGCGACCTCATGCTTAGCAGTCCAACACCATAGCCACTAAACAACAACCACGGTGGGTAAGCGCAAAACTAACTGGAACGCCAATGCATTTCTCCGCAATATTCGGGAATTAATAACTCGAAACTGGTGCCATCCTGAGAAGTAGTTCCTAGTGCATTCACCTTGCGAATTCCGCGGCTAGAATTTGTAAATTGCAACACGGGCCATAAGTTAATATGTTAAAAACCTAATTGGTGACCTTTAATTAGTCGATTATGCATTAAAATTTTTTGAGCAAGTAATGTCCACCTTTTTGAGTAGACCATCTCATGAACTAGAATTGTGCTACCTGCCACAGGCAACCTTTAAAATTTTTCAAAAGTGTTTGCTGGCCTCTGCATGCAATATTTATGCATAAATATTTATGGCCTCTGCATGCAAGAGGCGATGTTTCCATCCCTAATGCGTAAATGTTGTAAATGATTAGAAGTGCTTTTTTTCTTTTATTTTGTAGCCATTCGTTAGCATTGCCTACTGGAAAGAGAATCAATACTAAGATGCATACCACTCACCTGTTTTCCACACGTCGTTGATAGAAGACACTACCGAAGGGGTCACTGAAGTCCGCATGTTTTTTTTCAGGGTCAAAAAAGCACGCAAAGTAATTTGAAGTGAAGTGAACATACATCAACATATTCATTCTCTAGGTATAGGCTATTTATTTAGTTGGCTACCTCCTTTTCTTTAAAAATATAATAACCTTTGTCCTTTTGTATATATTTAAATATATTGTGTCTGTGCGTGGTGTTTCAGCGGAAAATATTTTAAAATGTTAAAGTGAGGAAACGTATGAGGTAG
>NW_023606850.1:0-60001 GCF_013339745.2 Dermacentor silvarum | reverse complement strand
ACAAGAGACGGCTGCCTAACAAAAAATGAGACCGGGTTAGAATGTTTGGCTCTTTAGGAGAAGAGTAAATGAAAGTTATGCGTCTGGAATTGACAACGGCTTCTGTTTCAGCCAGCAAAGTGCTCAGTTGTTGTAGGTCAACAGACGCCCTTCCTCATGACTTGCGAAGGCACATCTTCACAATCATAACTAACCGCTCCCAAAAACTACCCCACCAAGGAGGTCTCTCTGCAATAAATTTCCAAGTTATGCCGTGGGTAGAGCAATACTGGCTGACTTCTTCTTTCCTCAACAACTGTTGCATGGAAGCTAGCTTACTTGCAGCTTTCTTAAATGTAGTATCGTTGTTTGAGTATACTATTCGCAGTGTTCCACGTCTTCCACAAGATATTTTAAAGGCCACGAGGAAAGCGTTTGTAGTAAGTCAAACGACATGCTCAAGGTGAATTGCTCTAACTGCTGCACACGTTAATAGCACTATGTACACTTTAACGCCACTGAAATCTTTCACAAAAACTGGCCCTGCAAAGTCCACTCCAGTAACCTCGAAGGTGCGCGAATTGCACCCACGATCACTGGGAAGAGGGGCTGTAGGAAACGAGCACAAATCACACATTTTCGGAGCACTCTCTTCACTGCTTGTCGGGCACCCAGACAAGCAGGTTCTGGGCACCCAGAACCGGGCGGGAAGTTCATTTATTGTGTCACCGACACCGCCGTGGAACAGTTTTGTGAGCTTGCAAAATGAAGAGTCGCGTGATCGGGTGGTTGTACGGCAGCAGCACAGGCGTCTTTTCGTTGTATGTGACATCGGCGTTCTGAAGGCGAGTTCTAATCCTCATGACGCCATTTTCGTCGATAAAGAGATGCATGTCTCTTATGGGCGACGTCTTGTCTAGGTCTTGTCCCACTTCAAGTTGGGCTCTCTCTTTGGCATAGGTATCTGTCTGCATTTGCTTGAACCAGATGTTCTAAGCTTCTTGAACTTCAGTAGCTGTAAGTGATCCTTCTGTATGCGACGTTGGCGATCTACAGTTGTCCACGAAGCGTTTTACCCATGCTGTCACTCTTGCCATTCGTAACCAAGAACTAAATCGTTCGGCACTGAAAAGTGGTTCTCTTATCACGCTCACCAGTACAGGAACGTTTGTTTGTAAGTCGGAAGAAACTTGTCCCTATTCCGGTCCAGAATCATGAGCGTCAGATGTCGTTGGCTAACTATTTGCCACACGTGGAAGCCAGTTAGGTCCTTTCCACCACAGCTGGCTATTTCGAAGGTTTGTGAGCGAAAGCCCACGCGTCAGCAGATCAGCCGGGTTTTGTGTTCCCGGATAGTGATGCCGTTGGTCTGCATATGTTACTTGACGTATCTCGTTAGCTCTGTTATAAACAAATTGCTTCCACTTGGTTGTCGTGCTTTGTATCCAGCAAAGCGCTACACTTGAGTCCGTCCACAGGTGCTCTTCTATTTTCCATTGTCTCGACTCTAGAGCCTCCCGCAAGAGCTTTAGGACTCTAGAAGCCAGAAACGCTGTAATCAATTCTAAACTTGGTAACGTGATCCGTTTGATTGTAGCTACTCTACACTTCGAAAATATAAGCTGAACATCAATGTTACCGCATTGATCTTCCATTCTCAGATAAGCTACGGCACCTTAAGTAATAGAACAGGCATCAGCAAATACGTGAAGCTGGGAGCTTGACGGCTTGTCCAATAATAACTTCAGCTCACACCTTGGAAGTGAAAACACCGGAGAGCATTTCAGCTCATCGGAACCAAGTTCCCCATTCGTGTCTAATTTGCTCAGGCATAACTTCTTCCCACGCTGTGACGTGCTCCCACAATTTCTGAAAGAGGACTTTCATCCTAATGACGAACGGTGATAGCCACCCTAATGGAGTGAAAATCCGTGCGGTCGTCTGAAGGACACAGCTCTTGGTGTCGTTCTTTTTTTCGAGAATCTGGAACAGAGATTCCACGTTTAGTATAAGCTTGTCAGCAGCTGTGTCCCATAGCAAACCAAGAACTTTCGTAGGAGCCATTGCTGAGACAAAGTCTAATCTATCTTAGCTCATCATTATTGGTGGAGCATTTTCGCAGCTTCATGCCCGCTTTGCTCGGGATGAGATTTGATTCTTTATAAAGACGGAAAGCTTCTTTTGAAGAAGGAACTCATGTGACAAGATCGTCAACGTAGAAATTCTCGGCTAGTTGCATGTCAGATGATCTCAGCGCAGGATCGACGTGCTTGAAATGATACTTGAACGTCGCTGTTAAGAGGAGTGGACTTGCTGTAGTTCCAAATGGCACTCGGGTCATCCTATACTCCACTATTTTCGGCACATGTTCACTTGGCATTGGGGTGCTCTCAAACCATAAAAACCGCAAGGCGTCGCGATCAGGCTCTTGAATGCCGATTTGAAGAAACGTCTTTTGTACATCTGCAGTAATTTCAATCTTGTGTAGAATGAAATTCACAATCATTTTAACCGTGTTGTTGTTGATCTTGGGTCCCCCTTTTCTAATATAATTCGTTCAGAGACGCAGCTCCATGCGTGTGTGACGAGGCATCGAAGACCACCCTCTGCTGTGTCGTCGAGGATGATTCCCTGATAACAGCATGTTGCGGCATGTAGTAACATCTCTTTGCCGCGTCTTTTCCGTTGACTCTTTCAGCGTGATCATCCAGTTCATACTGCCTGACTGCCTTGTCGTACCGCTGAAGAAGCTCCTCGTTACTACCAAATCGCCGCAATAAACCGTGTAGGCGTCAAACCGCAACACTTCGGTTGTCTGCTAGGTATGTGTTGACGGATTTCCACGGTAGCGCTACTTCGTACCTCGCGTTCTTGAATGCTATGTTCTCCGTGAATTGCCGGACCACTTCAATTCCATGCTCGCCGTGGGTAGAAGGGTCAGAAATGCCTATGCTGTCTAGATCCCAGAAGTGCTCTAAGGTTTCAGACACGTCAGTCTCTGTGCAACTCGTACGAAGGACACAAACATGCGCGCGGACTTCTTTAGAAAAATGCAACCGTCGCATAATACAGGCCCTTGAAATGTCCAGCCAAGCTTGGTGTTGATCGCAGCAAGTCCTGTCACTTCGTCGTGCGACCAAACATCGTTTAGCGCGAGCTCCCACATTTGTTCGGCTCCAATGAGCAAGCTTATGCCGACTTCTGTTTTTAGGCCAGGAAGCAATACAAGGTCAGCAGTAAACTTCTTTTTCATTAGCCAGCTTCTGCACAATTGACTGTGACTGTGGAGGTTCAGGCAAGTGATAACAGATAAAGGGAACCTCCAAAGCCTCCATTTCGTGCTTGGAGCTGTCAAATTGGCTCATCAAAGTCACCTTAACCAAGCTGAGCTGCTCTTTTGGCACACCGCTAGAACCACCGAACGCTTTCATTTCAACAACTACCTTCTTCAGTGTTGGCAGGCTTAGTTTTCCTGATAAGGCTTCTCTGATAAACGTTCTCTGGCTCCCGTTGTCCAGGAGCCCTCTTATATAGCAAGCATTGCAGTCACTTAGAGCCCATACTCGGAACTTCTGCAGTAATAGGTCATTTTCAAATAAATTGCATGTAGGTGCCTGTGCGGCAGCATGCAAGCTCGGTGTATGTCGTTCACTCGGTTTATTATTGCTAGCGTAGTTGGGATCACAAACAGCTGTTGCGTGCTTGCCTTTACAGGTAGCGCAACGGATTTTGCGTCGGCAATCTTTTGAGCGGTGGCCTGATATCGTGCACTTGAAACATCTGCCCGACTTGGCCAAAAGGCTCTTCTTTTGCAGGGTTATTGTAGAAGTGCACGTTTCCGTAACGTGGGTGGGTGAAAAACAGAAAAAACAAGTACCTTTCGCCTTGCTGGATTTGTTGTGTAACACGGAGGCGGTAGGCGTGGCACAGGTCTTCCTGTCACGCCTTCCATCGTGCGTGTCGCGAACGCAGGAATCCTGGTGACCACTTTTTTCACGGGCTTTCACCTCCAGTCGGAGATAATCGAATAGCTGGCGCAGCTCCTTCTCTGACGACTGGATCTCGTCGGGCTTTTATAGTGAGCTCTGGCGCTTGTAGTGTTCCACCACGATGTAATTGGAGATCGCTTTCGTTAGAATCTCGACGAGCATCGCAGCGTATGAAAGCTCCGATCGTCCAAGAGCCTTGAGACCTCTCACGTTATATGAACGGTATCCAGGAGATTTCTCATAGCGGTCACGTCAGTAGAAAACCTGACTGGTCTAAGCATTCGAAGATTCTCCAAGTACTTCTGCTCGATGATCCTCACGTTGCTGAAGCGGTTGGTAAGAACTTCGATGGCATCTGCATATTATGCGTCCGTCATTGTATTCCCTCGATTGCTTTGGCCGCTGGTCCAGCCAAAAGGGTTTTCAAGTAGTGGAAGCGGTCGATGTTCGTTAAACTGGCATTTTCGTGGACGGCATGCTCGAACATGTCCCAGAATGGCTGCCACTATTGCACTGTTCTATTGAAGTGAACCAAGTCGAGCTTCTAAAGTCGAGAAGCACCGACAACTGGTGTTGAGGTATCACCGAGGGCATGATGTCCTGAGATCGTACCTGAAGTTGAGGCGTCGTTAGGTGTCGGTAGGCCTCGATCCGCGGTCGTTTGAGACTGAAGCTGTTCGATGTGGTGACAGAGAAGGGACAACTGTTGCTGCCGCGTTGTCTTCATAACCCGCGACCGAGATGTAGTCTTCTGATGCTTGCTCGTCCGTGAGGTAACCCTCCATCTGTTCGTTGAGCACCCGTAGTCCGTCGTTGCAGTTCTTCAGTCCGTCATGCAGCACTCGATTCGCCGGAGCGCTAAACTGAGTCAATTCCATGAGTTGACTTGCCTCGTTTCGGAGACGCGTGTGCAAAGCTCGTTGGGTTGCTCGCTTGCCCTTGACCCGTTCCATCTTGATTGCCGGCGAAGTCCTTTCGTTGTCGGGTCGCTTGGATCACAGAGACCCGGGTGTCTAGGCACCAGAAAATGTAAAACAAAGGAGTCTTCGCAGTAGAAGGGCGGTAAGGGGAAGTTTATTTCCCGAAGGACCGTAACAACGCGTCCATACTGGCCATTCGAATCATTCCAGAAGCGCCAGATCACGAGCGAGCTTCGCGCTGAGCGCGCTACTCGCCGTCGTCGTCCTCTTCTAATATTCCTGCATCAGCGTCGTCCGCTTCTTCTAACACCCTGCATCAGCGACTGCAAACAGGATCTTCTCGTTGTAGTCGGCAGCACTCTCAAGCTCGCTATCGATCGCCTCGTCTGCAATATCGTCGAAGATCTCCATGCCCTACTTGGGGAGCTCAGCTTCCTTCGTATTCAAAAGACTGACATATTTGCTGTTCTCGCGCTGCTTCGGCATCAGGGTTCTGCAGCAGTTCTGTCAGTAGCGTAATATTCCCAGAGAGGGTTGTCCTGACAGTTCCACGCACCTTCCGAAAACGCTCTGTTGAAGCCATCTTTCGCGGTCGGCCTCTTCCCGGGTTTCACGGTACCATAAATAATGTAATAAACGAGGACCAGTGGCCGTAACTCAGCAACACGTCTTTACTATCCTCGGGGCTCGCTGCCCACACTCAACTTCATTTTACTCCCGTGCTTCCCGTCTCCTCATGCCCCACATGTTTATTTTCAACAGCTTTCTATTGTTTCGTTAACGCTTTACAGCAATGACAGGAAACCCACTAACGCTCGACTTGTGCCGGTACAGTTGGATAAAATAGCCTGTCACGTTCTTCAGAACCTAACTAAAATATTCCAATGTTACTTTTTTATTTTCAGTGGCATATAAACATATTCTTTTTTTGTTAGTAGAGCCAATTCAGACGATATTTCCGCACGAGAGCCGAATATTGTTGTTCATATAGTCAAATTCTTATCACAAAATGAGGTGGACTTTTACAGATAACTTTTTGAGATGTTTGCATACGACAGGCAACACTGGTACAGGCTTGCAATTTTATTATGTATATCTTTTTTACATATTTTAATAAAAGAATGACTTTGGTGCGCTGCATTTTATCATGAAAGGCTCAAGTGCAACCGATAATATAAATATGTGAGTTCGTGACTGCAGCCAAGAAATCAAGAGCGAGCTTGAAAGGCAATAATACAAGGCAGTGTCAGTCACGCGCTTCGCTATTTTTTTTACATCAATGACGTATTTAGCGCACGTAGGCTCAAAACAAGCTGCTTGTGCATTGCGTGCTTCTGAAATATTTGCTGCTGCTATGACGTCAGCAGATCCTTTAGACTCGTGTAGTCATAATTTCTGACAATTACTTAGTCATCGCCTTTATTATTCTATGTTGATGAACTCAGATGCGGATTTGCTACAGAGTCTTCGTAAATAAATTAAATAATTAAGCGTCATTAAAGACTGTTTTCCTGCTGACTTCATGGAAATGATTCTCGTAATAGAGCTCATCAGTGTTTCTAGAAATGTTCTGTAGTTTTGATACGCCCTAAAGAAAGTGAGATACTGAGGAGCGCTCGTTTTTTACAAATTAAGAGTGCAACGAATCATTCTCGTGGTTCAACCTAAAGTATTATTCTTGAAACCATGCCGTGAATGCACTGGGCATCTTCTGCTCTCAATCATAATTCTGCAGTGAAGGCAGCCGGTTCCATCATTTCCTGCGAATATGATCATTTCCTGCTAAGATCACTTTAAAAAATATTAAGGCGAAAATGGAGCATGCTAGAGACTACTACAGTACCAACACTCTGACGACATTCCTAAAAGATAACCCATCCAAATTCTGGAAAACAGTTGACCCTCCTGCGTCCAACTCAACTTCTATGGTCGTTAATGGACAGTCGTGTTCTAAGGCTGTCAGGATCTCTGAAGCATTCAATACATATTTTAAAGCGGTTTTTGTTGAAGATAATGGCATTATACATACTTTTCGTTGTAGTATTACTTAAGCAGGTTTTCCAAAACTTCAG
The DNA here is from genome assembly GCF_013339745.2 of Dermacentor silvarum. Taxonomy (NCBI): domain Eukaryota; kingdom Metazoa; phylum Arthropoda; class Arachnida; order Ixodida; family Ixodidae; genus Dermacentor; species Dermacentor silvarum. The sequence continues at coordinate 53,041 of NW_023606850.1, read as the reverse complement.
ATAACATTCAGCGGAGTTTACAGCGTCTTGGTAAATATTAGTACTAGTACAAGTGCAGGACCAGATAACACTCCATACATGTGTTTAACGAGATACTCAGAATAGTATGCGCGGTATCTGACTATCATCTGTTAAAAATCTATCGAATCACAAACTGTTCCTCGTGTCTGAAAGGTTGCTCAAGTTGTACCAATACACAAATCTGGCAATAGGCAAGCAATTCCCAATTATAGGCCAATCTCGTTACTGTCTACTTGTTGTAAACTACTAGAACATAAGCATATTGTTACGGGGAGAAAATATATGTAGTTACAATATATAGAGTTAGAAGGTTGTAGCTCTGTGGCCAGGGTAACACCATCTACCGAGCTCCGAGACACTTCAGCCTTTTCTTCACCAGCCAACGTCATTTTGTACACAGTGATACAAACTCGTACGTGACGGGATATTAACCGCCAGCGGCAGAAGCATGGTCTCGATGCTTCTATAGGGTGTCGAATCAGTGTGCGAGTTATAGGGCTTTAGCCGTGAAACGTTCAGGATGTCAGTTCCTGGTGCGGTAGAAGACTTCGAGGTCACATGTGATATCTCAAATGTGAGGCTGGTGACATGGCGAATAACTCGGTATGGCCCGACGTATCGCGGCAGCAGTTTTTCGCAAAGGCGGACGCGACGGGAGGGTAACCAAAGCAGGACAAGGGTGCCATGGCTGAAATGAGCGTCTCGACGATGACTGTCGTAACGGTGTTTCTGGATAGTCTGAGATGTCACAAGACGGTCACGGGCAATACGACGTGCTGTGGCCGCGCAAACAATGGCGTCGTCAACATAGAACGTGGTAGCGGTGGCATCAGAACGGAGCAGCGAGTCAAGAGGCAGTAGGGGGCCACGGCCATGTAGTAGATAGAGCGGGGAATAACCAGTAATATCCTGAGGCGACGAATTGTATGCAAACGTCATGAAATGTAAGGTGCAGTCCCAATCCCTGTGATCATCAGACACGTTCATGGAGAGCATGTCCGTAAGTGTACGGTTGAGACGCTCGGTAAGTCCGTTTGTCTGTGGGTGGTAAGCCGGCGTGAACTTGTTGGACGTCGAGCAAGAGCGAAGAAGGTCGTCGACAACCTTAGAAAGAAAATAGCGGCCTCTATCAGTGAGTAGCTGACGTGGGGCACCATGATGTATAATAACTTCATGGAGGAGAAAATCAGCCACATCTGTTGCCCCGCTTGTAGGGAGGGCCCACGTTATGGCATGACGTGTGGTACAGTCCGTCGCAACGGCCACCCACTTGTTGCCCGAGGATGAGGTTGGAAATGTGCCAAGGAGGTCCAGGCCAACTCGGAAAAATGGCTCTGGATGCTTCTTGCGGCGTTGGCAAAGTTCGCAGGCAGCGACGAAGCTTCGAACAGAGCGATATAGCCCATGCCAGAAAAATCGTCTGCGTACATGGTCGCATGCACGGGAGACACCCAAATGACCAGCGGTGGGCGCATCGTGTAACTACGAGAGAATTGTCGTGTGCAGATGCTGGGGAACGACGAGAAGCAGTTCAGCACCACGTTGATGCGGACGGTCGGGTGGGAGGTAGGGCCAAACGGTCAAATTCCACGTAGAGCGGCAGTGGCGTGAAATATGACTGATACGGCCACAAACGAAGCATATTGGCCTGTCATCTGGAGTGCGCCATTTAGCCGGGTTGCGATACCGCGGAGGGGCATTCACGTTGCGAGGGCGCATGGCAGAGGTGAAGGAAACGTAGTCAAGCCGCTTAATGGAGCAGACGTTGGTCAAGCCAGCCTTGGCTCCATTTTGTACGACGGTCTGGATCAGGGAAACGGTGGACTGGCAATTGTCGGAGCCAAGGGCTGGGGTTTGGATAGGAGATGCGGCCTTGATTTCACGCCGGATGATGTGTACGATGTCATCATAGCGATTGGGCATGGGAAGACTGCTTAGGTCTTCGCAGGTGAACGTAGCAGCCGTGTTGGGGAGGCGGGGAAATGGGTGGGCAATGCGGCGGCTCTTGACTTCTTCAAACCGCCGGCATTCGGTAATCATGGCTTGTACAGTAGAAGTATTCTTTACACAAGGAGGTGAAAGGCATCATCTGCTATGCCCTTACTGACATGTGCGACCTTATCTGCTTCGGACATTCTCGGATCCACTTTGCGGCACAGAGCGAGCACGTCCTGGATGTATGTGAGGTAGGACTCAATGGACGTCTGTACACGCGAAGCGAGGTCTTTTTGAGCGGCGCGCTGACGTCCAACAGGCTTTCCAAACAAATCCCTGAGCTTCTGTGTACAAATGTCCCAGGTGGTAAGTTCCTCCTCGTGGGTCTGAAACCAGACGCGTGCCGTTCCCGCGAGATAGAATATCAAATTAGCCAGCATGGCGGTCCGGTTCCAGCGGTTGCTCGTGCTCACCCGCTCATAAAATTAAAGCCAATCTTCAAGATCTGTGTTGTCAGTGCCGGAAAAGGTACCGGGATTGCGCGGTTGTGCCAAAATGACGGTTGGCGTGGGCGCCGACGAGCTCGAAGCATTCTCGCCTTGAGCTGGCATGGTAGATGCAGCCAAGGAGCGCCCGCTGCGTAAATCTGTCTTGCGCTTGAGCCCGCAAACGCCACCAAAAATGTTACGGGGAAAAGAAGTAAGAAATATATTTACACTGTATTTACAAGACTGGCAGCGGCTGACAAGATCATAGTAAGCACTCGAAGTTCCGAGCTTCGTCTTCTTCAAGTCATCTCAAAACGTCTTCTTCATCGCTCTGTCACAATATTGAGTCGGTGTAAGGTCCCGGCCTGGAGAACAAACATACGGAGAGAAGCGTCCTGTTACTCCGAGGTAAGGCGTTAAACGATAGCAACATTCTTTCAAATCATCAGCATGTCTTTAGATCCGGTTTCTCTACGGGTACGCAACTAACTGAATTCACTCACGACGTTGCCATTACACTTAATAATCGTGAGCAGATTGACGCCATTTGTTGACTACTCCAAAGCGTTTGACAAGGTATGTCATGCTAAGCTACTTATGAAACTTGACACTATTTTCAGAGGTATACGCGGCAATCACTCCCTTGGCTGGATAAGAGATTACTTGCCTCTGCACCAGTTTCTATCATTTAATCGGAAGCACTCGTCTTCAGTCGGTATTTCCTCCGGCGTCCCACAGGGCTCCGTATTTGTAACTATAGCAAGGACGACGCATCAGCATGATGGCCAGAACAAGAAGAACGATTGCTTTATTCAAGTGTTTGATTATATAAACGCGGGACCGTGGACCGTGAGTATCTGCGCATTGGGGATGCGCAGTCATGCTACAGTTGCCTTGTCAGATACATCCCTTTCCGATAACAAATAACTTATTCACCTTACTAAAAAAGTTGTTGAAAGTTTATTTCACCACAAGTAAGGATTATGCAGACACTTGATTAAAAAGTTCGTCATAACGAAGTCGTTGCGGTGGCGTCAGGGTTCGGGTCGACCTTCTCAAAGCTGGCGGCGGTACGACCGGCAACCACCGGCCGGTTGTCGGTGGTTGACGCGTAACTGTTGGCGAGGTTGGAGCTGTCGCTATTGCATGGTGACTAGCGTCCTTGTCCGCTGGGATGGTATCGATGTAGTCATCGATCGCCGATTTGCAGTAGGTGACGACGGTTGCGCCTGAGGAGCTTCTGGTCCTCCGTTTTTACCAGGTATAATCTTGGGTAGGGCATACCCTCCACTTGAGCTTTTCGGGACCATGCAGTATCTCCGAGCCTCATGTTTGTACCCCTTTGGAGAGGAGGCAAAGGCCTTCCAGCTTGTTTTGGAATGTGCTTCTTGACGTCGGTCGCGGTCACAGTACTGAAGTCCGAGAGGTTGGCGCGAAGGCGCCTTCCTTGCAGGAGTTCATCAGCGGATCGTCCGTCCTCCAGTGGGGTAGTGCGGTAAGCCAGCAGGCCCAACCAGAAATCATCCCGCGAGTCTGCAGTTTTCTTCAAGATGAGCTTCACAGTCTGCACACCTTTTTCCGGAAGCACGTTAGACTGCTGGTAATGAGGGCTGGATGTGGACATGTGTGAAGTCAAATTGCCTTGAAAGTACAGCAAATTAAGAGCTAGAAGATTGCGGACCATTATCAGTACATACTTCAACTGGCACGCCAAATCTTGCAAAGATAGCACTGAGGGCTGTAATGGTTGATTGCGCCGATGTGCCTGGCAGTTTATGGACTTCCGGAAAGTTTGATAAGGCATCAAAAACAACTATGTACGAGTCTCCTGGAAACGAAAAAATGTCAGCCCCAACTCTATACCATGCACAACCTGGCACGGGTCGCATTTGAAGCGGTTCCTGCGGCTGTTTGTAAGCGTACTTGCGGCATGTAGGACACATTTGCACCATAGAAGTGATCGCAGCGTTGAGCCTTGGCAAAATACGAGACGTCTGGCTCTTACATTTTCGCATGCCGAGATGACCTGCATGAATTCTCTGCAGCATTGCTTGGCGCTTTCTTTTCGGAATAACCACTTTCGATGCCCTTAAATGTATTTCGTTGACAAAGGAGAGTTCTTGCTCAAAAGGCTTGAGGTCACTTTGTACCGGTAGCCCCAGCGACAAACTAGTGATTGCAGACTGCAGGTAGCAGTCACGAGCAGTTGCCGCCTGCAGTTCTTTCTGCGTTGCTGCCGTGATTCTGTTGCCTAGTAGCAGGACTGCGTGAACTTTGACGTCGTCCTTCGCACCAGCCTTGTCTTGGTTGTCAGCAGTCGACCGCGACAGCATGTCAGCAAGCACAAGGTGCTTCCAAGGAATATACTGCAAGGCAAAATTATACTTCAGCAATCAAAAAGAATTGTTGAATAAAAGGCGGCATGTCACCGACTTCCCTTTAAGCAACTGACAAAAGTGGTTTGTGGTCCATTTTGGTCGTCACTTTCCGCCCATAGACGAATTCATGAAATTTTTCGCATCCGAAGAAAATTGCTAGGGCCTCCTTTTCTATCTGAGCATAACGATTTTCTGCTTCACTCAGGACTCTGGATGCGCAAGCTACGGGCCGCCACTGATTATTGTGGCACAGCAAAAGAGCGGCGCAGACGCCGTTCGGCGATGCGTCGCAAGATAACTTTGTTTTCCGTCGCGGGTAAAAGATTGCTAACACGGGTGCAGTGGTCAAAAATTTGCGTCACGCTTTTCCAATCTTGAGCGTGGTTTTTCGTCCAATCAAACTCCGTGCCAGCTTTGATAAGAGTTCTTAATAGCGCCGTTCTTTCAGATAGCTGCGGCACAAACTAGCTAAAGTAGTTATACACACCAAGTATATGGTGAACATCGCCTTGCATGTTCGCACCGGCATTTGAACCAAACTTTTAACGAGCTCTGGGTTTGGCGTATGCCTTTTTCGCCTATGATATCACCCAGAAAGCGTAGCTCTCTTACGCCGAACCTGCACTTCTGAGGATTAAACGTTAACCCAGCTGTTTTCGGCGGCTTTAAAGACAGCTACCAGGCGCTTATCGCGCTCTTTATTCGTCGAGGCCCAGTCCAGGATATCGTCCTATATAAATAAGCACGCCAGGTAGACCGTCAAATATCTGGCAAAGCTGCCTGCTGAAACACCTTAGGTGCGGAGGAGATACGAAAGGGTAGCCTTAAGAAGTGGTATCTGCCAAAAGGTGACGCGAACGTACAGATCATGGACGTTTTCTCGTCCAGCGGCACCTGATGGAATCCGGCGTTTGCATCTAGACAGCTGAAATAGGTAGCTCAGATTAGTCGTGCTTCCAAGTCTTCGCACCTCAGTAAGAGGAAGTGTTGCCTCTTGACATACATGTTTACTCTTATGGGGTCCATGCAAACCCTTAAAGCACCGTCTTTTTTCTTTACTCAGGCCAGAGGGCTTACCCTGTCTGTGGGTTCCCTTTCTCTGACGATGATTCTCTCAAGTGTCATTCGCTGGAGTTCTTTCTGCAGAGGTTCCTGTAGTGCCAGTGGAACCCTACGGGCAGGCTGAAGGACTGGAACCGCGCCTGGTTACAGGACCATGCTCTACGGAGTCTTCAAGCAGCGCAACCCTTGGAAGACGTGCCTAAATTTTTCTAAAGTTCATACTCAGGGGTGGCATTCACAGTTCCACCGAGCGTTGAACCAACCCGAGCGCCTCACTGGCATCGAGTCCTAGGATGGCTTAACGCCCATTCTTTACGACGAAAAATTTGATGTTTATCTCGGTGGCTCCAACGGACACTGGATTGCCTGTTTCTTTAAGTCGCGCATAAATTTCTCAAAAGGATCCTTCTCCGCCTGGCTCCTTGTACGAAATACATGTCTTTCATGAATTTTCTTGCACACCTCGGAGAAGTCAGCGTTGAACTTCTGCACCACAGTTCCGTAGCGTTCCTTCCTTTCACCGGGGCCGTACTGGAAATTGTTGAAGATGTCGAGCGCTTCGTCTCGTGCGAAACTCAGCAAGAGTGCAGCTTTTGTAGCACCACTTTACGGGGCCTTGTCTACTGCCGTTGCTTGCAGATACAGCTCGAACCTTCGCTTGAAGCGCTGCCAATTTTCTGATAGGTTGCCCGATGGACGCAAAGGCTCCAGCATCTTCAGTAGCTCCATTCCGCGCCGTTACTGCTGCGCTTCGGTCCGGGGCGGCCACTTCTGACACCACGTAACTAGCAAGGACGACACAACAGCATGATGGGCAGAACAAGAAGAACGACTGCTTTATTCAAGTGTTTGATTATATTGTCGCGGGACCGTGCACCGTGAGTATCTGCGCATTAGGATGTGCAGTCATGCAACTGTTGCTTTGTCGGATACAGTATTAGGACCACTTTATTCATTAACATTAGTGATGTCGAAAGCGTTGTTACTAGCACTGCTGTTAACCTACGTTTGTTTGCGGACGACTGTGCCTTGTACTCTAACATTACCAGTGTCAATGCCCAGGAGATTCTGAATAACAAGCTCAATGCTTTCTGCAACTGGAGCAAAACCTGGCAAAGGGAAATTAACTTCGATAAAACGGTATCTTTAAATTTATCAGACATAATAGAACTCCCGAAATTTCGCCTACAGTAATTTCGAGAAGATTATGACTTATATTCCGAGTTCAAATATCTTGGATTACCTTTTTCTTCCAAAATAAAATGACACAAACACGTCGACTTGATTGGTTCCACGGCACTAAAGAGATTTGGATATTTATAAGGGGGCACTAACAACAGATACCAAGGAATTGAAACTGGCAGCTTACAAATCCCTCGTGAGGCCCGCTCTAAAATATGCATCTGTAGTCTGGTCACCTCACTGCGTGTCTGTAGTAACAAATCTTGAGGCTGTGCAGACGAAAGCTGTTATATTTATATCTAATCGATACGATCGCAATTTCTCCTCTTCTCCGCAAGCAGGCCAGCTATCGCTTGAGCCGTTGGCACATAGGCCCACGTGTGAAAGGATTATAATGTTGCACAAAATTGTACATGCTTCTGTGATTGACGACGTACCTGCGACATTTTTTAGCTCCACGACGTGTGTAACACAAAGAGCCAACCCTTTGAATGTTGTTCCATTTCTAGCTAACTTAGATGGCTTCAAACTTTATTTCTTGCCATTTACCATTGAATTGTGGAATAACCTACATACTCATCTCCGAGAATTTGCACATGAGCGTTTTGTAGACCAAGTTCGTTTACATGTGACGTGTTGATTGTATGTTGTCTTAATGTACTTACCCACTCCTGCTATGTCTCAAATCTGAGACAGCTGTACGTTTAAATAAAATGAAATATTCTTTCAAGTGCGCAAGTCCAGAGCTAATAAAGTATGTATATGTATCACGGGGCATAGGCCATGCCCAACAAGACATAGGCAAACTTGCTTAGAAATTTGCAGTTACAGGTATGACTGCATGAACTCGTATAGCCGTATCATGTTCTTACTACCCATTTCATTAAAGTACCATGTAACTTGAAAGATATACAAAAGACAGTACGACATATGTGTATCCAAATCTTCTTTCTGTTACATTTTCAAATGCCACTGCTTACTGCTTTGTACCTTGCTTACCGACTTTTTCCATCGTGTGATTTAATGGCATATGTATACAGACACACAAAACTTTACTCAGCCTAGGTCACGCGGATTCAGCTTCACGGGTTGGTCCAAGCGTTAATTAGCCGACGGCTGAGTGAGTTCGCCGACCTATGCATACGTTACATCACATAAAACTTCTGACCTATGAGTGCATCTGCGAACATTCTACGTGAGAGTTGATATCAATATCTGTTGATCTCGTGCCCCTCGGCATCGGGGTTCTGCAGCAGTTCTGTCAGGAGCGCAATATTCCGAGAGACGCTGGCCCTGACAGTTCCAGGCACCTTCTCAAGACGCTCTGTCGAAGCCATCGTTCGCGGTCGGCCATTTCCTGGGTTTCACGGCACCAACAAATAATGTAATAAACGAGGACGAGTAGCCGTAGCTCAGCAACACGTCTTTACTATCCTCAGGGCTCGCTGCCCACAATCAACTTCTTCATTTATCTGCCGTGCTTGCCCCCTCCTCGTGCCCCACATCTTTATTTTCAACAGTTTTCTATTCTTCCGTTAACGCTGTACAGAAATGACACGTAACCCATTCAAGGTCGACTTGTGCTTGCACAGTTGGATAATATAGCCTATCATGTTCTTCAGAATCTAAGTAAATATTCCAATGTTAATTAGTACAGCCAATTTAGTCGATATTTCTGCGCAAGAACCAAATCTTGTTGTTCATATAGTGGAATCCTTATCACAAAATAAGGTGGACTTTTACAGATGACTTTTTGAGATGTTTTGCATACAACAGGCAACACTAGAACAGGCTTGAAATTGTATTATGTATATCTTTTTTACATATTTCAATGAAACAATGACTTTGGTGCGTTGCATGTTATCATGAAAAGCTCAAGTGTAACCGATAATATAAATATGTAAGTTGTGACAGCAGCAAACCAAAAAAAAATCAAGAGCGAGCTTGAAAGGCAATAATACAATATCGTGTCAGCCACGCGCGTCGCTATTTTTTTACAACATCAATGACGTATTTAGTGCACGTGGACATGTAGGTTCAAAACAAGCTGTTTGTGCATTGCGTGCTTCTAAAATGTTTGCTGCTGCTATGACGTCAGCAGATCTTTTAGATTCGTGAAGTCAAAATTTCTGACAATTGCTAAGTCTACGCCTTTATTATTCTGTGTTGAAGAACACAGATTCGGAATTGCTACGGACGTCTTGGTGCAGTAATTATTATTTAGCTTCATTAAATACTGTTTTCCTGCGCACTTCATGGAAATTATTCTCGTAATAGAGCTCAACAGTGTTTCTCAAAATTTTCTGTAGTTTTGATACGCCCTAAAGAAAGTGAGATACAATGGAGCGCTCGTTTTTACAAATTAAGAGTGCAACGAATCATTATCGTGGATCAACCTAAAGTATTATTTTTGATACCATGCCGTGAATGCACTAGGTATGTTCTCCTCTCAATCATAATTGTGCAGTGAAGGCAGCCAGTTTGATCATTTCCGGTGAATAATATGATAATTTCCTGCTAACATCACTTAGAAAAATTCTTAAGGCGAAAATGCAGCATGCTAGAGACTACTACTACAACAACACTCTGACAACATTCCTAAAAGATAACCCATCCAAATTCTGGAGAACAGTTGTTCCTCCTGTGTCTAATTAACTTCTATGGTCGTTAATGGACAGTCGTGTTCTAAGGCTGCCATGATGTGTGAAGCGTTCAGTACATATTTTAAATCTCTTTTTGTTGAAGATAACAGCATTATACCTACTTTTCATTGTGGTAGTACTTCAACATGTTTTCCTAAACTTCAGATAACGTTCAGCAGAGTTCACGCCCTTTTGTTAAATACTAATACTAATACAAGTGCAGGACCAGATAACATTCCAAGCATGTTTTAAAGAGATACTTGGTATGCTGTGTGCGCTATGTTACCATAATCTTTTAAAAATTTGTCGAATCACAAACTGTTCCTCGTGTCTGGAAGGTTACTCAAGTTGTACCAATAGAAAAATCTGTCAATAGGCAAACAATTTCCAATTATAGGCCAATCGCGTTGCTATCAACTTGTTGTAATTTACTTGAACGCATAATACATAAGCATATTGTAGAGTACCTCAACGATAACAACATTCTTTTAAATCATCAGTATGGTTTTAGATCAGGTTTCTCCACGGTTACGCAACCAATTGAATTCACTCATGTCGTTGCCACTACACTGAATAAACTTGGGCAGATTGACGCCATTATTGTTGCTACTCCAAAGTGTTTGACAAGGTATGTCATGCTATGTTACTTATGAAACTTGACACTATTTTCAGAGGTATACAAGACAATCACTTGGTTGGCTGATAAGAGACTACTTGCATCTGCGGTTCCAATTTGTCTCATTTGTTCAGGTGCACTCATCTTTAGTCAATGTTTCCTCTTGCGTGCCACAGGGCTCCGTATTAGGACCACTTGTATTCATTATTAACATTAATGATGCCGAGAGCGTTGTTGCTAGCAGTGCTGTTAAGCTCCGTTTGTATGCAGACGACTGTGACTTGTACTCTAAAATTAAGTGTCAATGCCCAGCAGATTCTGAATAACATGCTCAATACCTTCTGCAACTGGAGCAAGACCTGGCAAATGGAATTAACTTCGATAAAACGGTATCTTTGACCTTTTCGCGCAAAAAAGAATTCTTGAAATTTCGTAAAGTAATGATGAGAAGATTCTGACTTATGTCACCGAATTCAAATATCTTGGATTAAGACTTGTATATTTAAAAAGAACACTAAAAACAGATACCAAGGAATGCAAACTTGCAGCTTACAAATCCCTCGTGAGGCCCACTCTAGAATATGCACCTGTTGTATGGTCACGTCACTGCGTATCTGATGTATCAAATCTTGTAGCTGTGCAGAATAAATCTGTTATATTAATTTTTTATTGATACGATCGCAATTTCTCCTCTACTCCGCAAGCTGGCCTGCTATCGCTTGAGCCGTTGGCACATAGGCGCACGTGTGAAAGGATTATAATGTTGCACAAAATTGTACATGCTTCTGTGATTGTCGTCGTACCTGTGGCATTTGTTAGCTCCACGACGTGTGTAACACGAAGAGCCAACCCTTTGAATGTTGTTTCCTTTCGAGCTCACTTAGATGGCTTCAAATTTTATTTCTTGCCATTTACCATTGAATTGTGGAATAACCTGCATACTCATCTCCGAGAATTGGCACATGAGCGTTTTGGAGACCAAGTTCGTTTACATGTGACATGTTGAGTGTATGTTGTCTTGATGTACTTACCCACTCCTGCTATGTCTCAAATCTGAGACAGCAGTACGTTTAAATAAAATAAAATATCCTTTCAAGTGCGCAAGTCCACAGCTAATAAAGTATGCAGACGTATCACGAGGCATAGGCCATGCCCAACAAGACATAGGCAATGTTGCTTAGAAATTTGCAGTTACAGGTATGACTGCATGAACTCGTATACCCGTACCATGTCGTTACTAACTTACTACCCATTTCATTAAAGTACCAAGTAACTTGAAAAATATACAAAAGACAGTACGACATATGTGTATCCGAATCTTCTTTCTGTTACATTTTCAAATGCCACTGCTTACTGCTTTGTACCATGCTTACCGACTTTTTCTATCGTATGATTTAATGGCACATGTATACAGACACACAAAACTTTACTCAGCCTAGGTCACGCGGATTCAGCTTCACGGGTTGGTCCAAGCGTTAATTAGCCGACGTTTGAGAGATTTCGCCGAGCTATGCATACGTGGCACTAAACTTGTGATCTATGAGTGCATCTGCGAACATTCTACGTGAGAGTTGATATCAATATCTGTTGATCTCGTGCCCCTCGGCATCGGGGTTCTGCAGCAGTTCTGTCAGGAGCGCAATATTCCGAGAGACGCTGGCCCTGACAGTTCCAGGCACCTTCCCAAGACGCTCTGTCGAAGCCATCGTTCGCGGTCGGCCATTTCCTGGGTTTCACGGCACCAATCAATAATGTAATAAACGAGGCCGACTGACCGTAGCTCAGCAACACGTCTTTACTATCCTCGGGGCTCGCTGCCCACCCTCAACTTCTTCTTTTATCGCACATGCTTGCTTCATCCTCGTGCCCCACATCTTTATTTTCAACAGTTTTCTATTGTTCCATTAACGCTTTACAGAAATGACACGTAACCTACTAAAGCTCGACTTGTGCTTGCACAGTTGGATAATATAGCTTGTCATGTTCTTCAGAATGTAACTAAATGTGCCGATGTTAATTAGCAGAGCCAATTTAGTCGATATTTCTGCACAAGAGCCAAATGTTGTTCATATAGTGACATTCTTCTCACAAAATAAGGTGGACTTTTACAGATAACTTTGTGAGATGTTTTGCATACGTGAGGCAACACTGAAACAGGCTTGAAATTTTATTATGTATATCTTTTTTTAACATATTTCAATGAAACATTGACTTTGGTGCGTTGCATTTTATTATGAAAAGCCCAATTGTAACCGATAATATAAATATGCAAGTTCGTGACAGCAACAAAAAAAAAAGAGCGACCTTGAAAGGCAATAATACAAGAGCGTGTCAGTCACGCGCTTCGCTATTTTTATACAACATTGATGACGTATTTAGTGCACGTGGACATGTAGGTTCAAAACAAGCTGTTTTTGCATTGCGTACTTCTAAAATGTTTGCTGCTGCTGTGTCGTCTACAGATCTTTTAGACACGTGTAGTCATAATTTCTGACAATTGCTTAGTCTTCACCTATTATTCTGTGTTGATGAACACATATTCAGAATTGCTACCGACGTCTAGGTACAGTAATTTATTATATTGCGTCCTTAAATACTGATTTCGTGCTCACTACATGGAAATAATTCTCGTAATAGAGCTCATCAGTGTTTCTCAAAATTTTATGTTGTTTTTATACGCCCTAAAGAAAGTGAGATACTGAGGAGCGCTCGTTTTTTAAATTAAGCGTGCAACGAATCATTATCGTGGATAAACCTAAAGTATTATTTTTGATACCATGCCGTGAATGCACTAGGTATGTTCTCCTCTCAATCATAATTCTGCAGTGAAGGCAGCCGGTTTGATCATTTCCTGCGGATGATATGATCATTTCCTTCTAACATCACTTAGAAAAATTCTTAAAGCGAAAATGGATCATGCTAGAGAGTACTACAATACCAATACTCTGACGACATTCCTAAAAGATAACCCATCCAAATTCTGGAAAGCAGTTTCTCTTGTGTCCAACTCAACTTCTATGGTCGTTAATGGACAGTCGTGTTCTAAGGCTGTCATGATTTCTAAAACATTCAATACATATTTTAAATCTGTTTTTGTTGATGATAACTGCATTATCCCTACTTTTCATGTGGTAGTACTTCGACATGTTTTCCAAAACTTCAGATAACGTTCAGCCGAGTTCACAGCCTCTTGTTAAATACTAATTTTAATACAAGTGCGGGACCAGATAACATTCCAAACATGTTTTTAAAGAGATACTCAGAATACTGTGCGCGGCATGTTACTATAATCTTTCAAAAATCTGTCGAATCACAAACTGTTCCTCGTGTCTGAAAGGTTGCTTATCTTGTACCACTACACAAATTTGGCAATAGGCAAACAATTTCTAATTTTCGTCCAATCTCGTTGTTACCTACTTGTTGTAAACTACTAGAACACATTATTCATAAGAATATTATAGTGTACCTCAACGATAACAACATTCTTGCCAATCATCAGCATTGTTTTAGATCATGTTTATCCATGGTTACACAACTAATTTAATTCACTCACGACCTTGCCACTACACTTAATACTCTTAGACATTTTCCATCACAGCGCCGACAGCATTGCTAACTTGAGTGGAGCGTGCTGAAAACACTTGTGAATCAGAGAACGCTTTCTGTAAGAAAAACTATTATGTGCGGGCTCACAACATCGTAGAAGCTCTCACCAGACAAGTGGAGACATCTCTCAGATCTGGAAAACCACGAACAAAAATTTTTACGGCAGCAATACTATGTGACGTCACACACTAGTAAGTGCAGCGTATGCCCTACTTTTGGGACAAGCTGCTGCACGGCATTGCATTTCCGCTGGCTTCATCTCCGCCTGGCTCTGTGGGCAGCAAAGCGGCATTCTGCAAAGCATAGTAGAGATCAGTGGTGCACACAGCATTTTATGTCCCCTTTCACGACGCCAGCTGAACACACACCCGCCGCGGTGGCTCAGTCAGCTGAGGTGTTGCGCTGCTGAGCACGAGAACGCGGGATCCAATCCCGGCCGCGGCGGGTGCATTTAGATGGAGGCGAAATGCAAAAACGCCCGTGTGCTTGCGTTTTAGTGCGCGGTAAAGAACCCCTGGTGGTCAAAAATTATCCGGAGTCCTCCACTACGGCGTGCCTCACAATCAAAACTGGTTTTGGCACTTAAAACCCCAGAATCAATCAAATCAATCAGCTGAACACACGGTAATTGTTTCCAAAGCAGAAAAGCTGAGTGCAAGGGCTCCATACACATTGCATCATAAAGTGGCTGATGTTGGGGAAAGCAAATACTGTGCATTGTACTGCGCATGGTAGATTTGCATGAGGCAAGCTAGGAGTAAACAAGCCTGCTGGATACTAGCAAATGACCAACATATTGTCGCATGTTGAAATTATTTTTTTATTCCTCATCACTAATTTGTGTAGGGGAGACGGTTCTCACAACTGGAGAAGCCTGGGAAGCATGCAGTACTTCACAAAACGGGTTTCAACGTAAGATGTGTCTGCATCTCATAATATCATGACTGCAAGAGTGAGCCCACTGGTAAACACATCTGAGTGTTCATGATGTCATGCATTATCCACTTTATCTGCACATCATACCTATCTAGAGAAAGCTGTATTGCCTTTAGAGAAATTGTAGATGTGAGCGTGCATTTCAGGACGCACAAAAAGCTCAACACATACAATACCAGAAAAATTATGTTGAGAATTTCGGATCGGGAATCTTCAAAGCAAGATTTGTTTAGTGGTGTTAAGATTCTGGTTAAGGTTGTTTATTGTTACGTTCATATAGTGTTCAAGCATTGGTGTAACACCATTCTTCGCTTGGAGTACATAGTATGGGTGTACTCCACATGAGCTGGTGGCATTTTGCTCCATATTCAAAAACTGGTTTCTTCTTCGGTTGACATTTTCAAGTTAGCATTGTTCATTAACTGTTGTATGTAACCTATCCTAACCAAACCTAGCCTAAACATTTAAGTAGTGAACACAACTTGACCTGTTTGATTGATTTTGTGGATTGCACACCCTTGCTGAAAACAATTTAATTTGGTAACTGCTTCTACCTTACTGAAAAAATTGCTTGAAGCAGCCATAGCCACCAATAATACTAGCATGACACGATCATGAAAATTGTAATATTGTACTTTGATTTCTAATGTTTTAAACACATGTAGCTGTGCCTGTGGTGTAAATGGGTTCATGATTCCCAATCAGATGCAAGAGTTTAAAGAATAAACAGAAGCAAGAATGTTTACCTACTTTTCAAGAGAAGCTGATGGCAATTTCATCATGAAAAGTAAAATAACTAGAAATAACTTTACCGAGCTCAGAAGAGCGCTACAAATGTCTCATTCGAATAGTGTCATATGCAGAAGCTACAATAAATGATTACTATTTTGGTTGCACTACTATATATGGTCCTGTCACTTGTTGCAAGCTGTATTCAGAACGGCCACAGCTCTATCATGAGTGTGCTATTATGCAGTGAAGTAAAGCTGGCATCACCCGGAAAGTGTCGCAAAGTTACGAATACAACTTAAATGGGTTCTTTTAGGAAAAAGACTTAGCTCAGAAAATTCTCCTTTTTTATGCAGCCTGTCGAGACAAGGTTTCTTGTACATGGCCATGGACCCCAGGAAAGAAACTGAGGCCGCAGACTTCCGACGTTCACTCCTGTCCCGGAAAGGACAGGCCAGCAGTAACCAGCTGGGTTTTTCAAAGTGAACTCATCACAGCTTGAGCCACTGCATGCTACAAGCAGTTGTTCCTCCAGCCACCGTGCAGAGGTTCTATACGGCACAAGTCCAAGTCGGCGCCACCAACTTTCTTCTGCAGTTTTTCTACCTACTTAGCTAACCAGGTGGATCAAAGATGCCAGAGGGAAAGGAATCACACCTTTGAGCATACAACTTGCTCAAGCTTAATGCAGTTCGAGAGTGAACAGAGAACGAGAAATATCTATATGGTATGGTCTTCATAAGGACACCTCTTCTCCAACAGAGAATTGGTAGCGAAAAAAAAACAGCTTACGGAGACTTGAATATTGCTCGGAATAATTTGGCGTAGATAGGATAATGACTATGAACGTTTCTTGTGAAGGTAGTGGTAGTAGGCTGAATAATAGATTAGATATAGATTAGGATACAGATTTCATTCCACTGCCAGAATTTTAAATCACCCCATAATTTTATTACTTGACAGTTCATGCTTGTTGAGCGACAGTGCTTGTTGATGCCTGCTTCATGCTGACATCAGCTTATGCTGCATATTTCACCTGTTAAAGTTCCCCGTTTCGCCTGTACAAGCAAATTTACATTCATCGCAAGAAAACTTATGAGTGGGCACGAGAGCAAATTTGGCAACATGCTTCATGCTCGGCGCTTTTGCGCTTTCCAGGTGCTCCTGGCCTCTGCTGCTTTGTGGTTTTCGCCATCGATGTGTGCTTCGGCGAACCCTGTTATCCCGTGTCACGGCTGGTCAGCGTTTTCTGAGACGGCACAACGCCTGGTGCTGGCCTCGTCTTTGGCTGGTCATCCTTGGTGTGCAGTACCTTCCGCGCACCAACGTCATCGACGATGGCAACCCTCCAGGAAACTATAAAGACCCTGCAGCACGACCGTCCTTTCAGTGGGCACGAGAGCAACTTCGGCAACATGCTTCATGCTCGGCGCTTTTGCGCTTTCCAGGTGCTCCTGGCCTCTGCTGCGTTGTGGTTTTCGCCATCGGTGGGTGCTTCGGCGAACCCTGTTATCCCGTCACGGCTGGTCAGCATTTTCCGAGACCGCACAACGCCTGGTGGTGGCCTCGTCCTTGGCTGGTCACCCTTGGTGCGCAGTACCTTCCGCGCACCAACGTCGTCGACGATAGCAACCCTCCAGGAAATTATGAAGAGCCTGCAGCACGACCGTCCTTTCAGTGGGCACGAGAGCAACTTAGGCAACATGCTTCATGCTCGGCGCTTTTGCTCTTTCTAGGTGTGCAACAGATACTCTTTACATACTAAGAAAACTGAGAATCGTTGTCTTGAGTTGCCCCCGTGCCCACGGGTTCTCTATGCCATTGTCTGCGAATGCTTTTCAATGCTTTTTCTACTCCTGTGCTCTGGGGATATTGAAACCAACCCAGGCCCAAGCACTCGTAATCAAGCTTTACTTGATGTTGAATCATTGCCAGATAACTCTTCAGAACAAATGTAAACCATTTTCTCTGTTTTAAAGGATCTGCAGGCGCGATCTATCCGCTCATCCAAGTGTCACACAGAGCTTGCTGCCGACGTAAAGGCTATCAAATCTAGTCAGTGAAACATAGAGACGACAATTAACAGTATCGAGGAAAGGCTTGTCACACTCGAACTGAAAACGCCGAGACTTGAAAATGTGGAAAAATAGATGGTCATTCTACAAGATTCGGTGAAAAAAATGTCGAGGCAGAACGACCTTTTGCATTCAAGATTGAATAAAATGGAAGACCGTTCAAGAAGAAACAACCTTTTATTCCACGACTTTCCGGATTCCAATGAATCTTCGGCGCAAACCAAAGCACGCATCAAAGATATTATAACCGGCGTTGCTGCAAGTTTTTCTCCAGACTCAATAGAACGCGCTCATCGCCTGGGGTCATTTGTATCAAATAAATGCCGACCAATTATTGTGAAATTTTCCAATTATAAATATAAAGAGAAAGTGCTTTTCATGCGCGCCCAACTAAAAGAAAGAAACGTAGGCGTCAGAGAACATTTTTTCGCCCGCCACACGCCATGCCCGGAAAAGGCTTATGGGGTTCGCTAAAAGCCAGTTTGATGGAACACCTTTTAAATTGAGACATAACAAGATATCCATAAATAAAAATCAGTTCATGTATGACCCAGCATCTGACACAGTTGTTGCGTGTGTTCACCCAACTGGCGATAGCCGCTCTTCACGCAATAAACCACACACTAAAACATAGGGTCACGTGAGGGGTAATGGATGCCGTTCATCGCCTTTAACAGTTCTTCTCTGCAACATAAGAAGCGTACTAAATAACGCGACTGTCTCGTTTATACCATTGACACTTGTACTGCTGACATTGTGGCACTAACAGAAACCTGGTTACATTCTAACGTTCGCGAAACTGAAATCATTCTATTTATTGACCGTTTCACTATTTATCGATGCGATCACATCGACAGGCCCGGAGGTGGCGTTTTGTTAGCCGTCCCAAAGGCGTTTCCTTCTCAGCGCATTGAAATAACGAGCCACCTCGAAATGCTTTGGGCTTTAGTTGAAGTTAATCATCAAAATGTGGTTATAGGACTTTGTTACCGCCCCCTTTCATATACTAGCACTTTTGTAAATGAATTAGCCGATGCCATTAACAGCGTTCTATCACGTTACCCCACTTTGCCACTGTTTCTACTAGGAGACTTTAACATCCCTAGCATAGCATGGTATTCTGAACCACCATTAGCTTACAGCAAACTAGCACAAGATTTTTTAGACTTGTGTTCCACATTTTCACTCACTCAGCTAGTCCGCAACCTACCAGAATTACTCCAACCGTGTCGAACATTCTTGATTTGTTACTAACATCCGTACCTAATTTTGTCTCTAACGTTACATGCTTACCTGGCTTAAGTGATCATTCACTTATTACTTTTCAGATGAACTTTTTGCGAGCTAAATTTTCAAAACAAGATAAGTTTATTAGAAACTACAAGGACGCTAACTTTGAGGTAATTAACCATGAGCTTTGCACTTTTATAGATACATTTTTTAACCACTTCGACAACCGTAGTGTTCAATCTAACTGGGGCATGTTTATAGCTAAATTCGCTCAATAAACAAACAAGTACATCCCGCTTCACCGAATAATTTCAAATCGTAATGCACCATGGTTTAACATCTGTTAAGCGTCTAGCAAACAAAAAAAGGCGGCTGTATAGATTAGCCCGGTTACGTCCTAGTGACATGCGCTGGGAACTGTACAAACAGGCTTCCGAAGAATACATGGATTCCCTTAAAAAGTCGAAGATGAATTATCAACAAAATACCTTGCCATCTATGCTGACCCCCGATCCTCGAAAGTTCTGGCGCTCTGTAAATCCCAAGGCTGATGACACAGTAAACCTTATCGGCAGCTCTGGTGTTGCGATCTCTCCCGAAAAATGTGCATCCGTGTTTAACACCATTTTTTCGCGGAACTTTTCTGATGACCAAAATATCCCGCTGCCAGAATTTTAATGCTCCGAATACACCACTATGTTTCCTATAATTGTTCATTCTAGCGGTGTTGGAAATGTTATTAACAAATTAAAATGTTCCTCTTCACCCGCCTGCGACGAAATAACCACAAAGTTCTTGAAAGCCACCATGGTGTATTCATGAATTATTTTAACTAGACTGTTTCAGCAAGCATTGGACACGGGATCTCTTCCAGTTGAATGGAAGATCGGAAAGGTGATTCCACTTTTCAAGTCAGGTAACCAACAATCACCATTAAATTACCGGCCCATTCCATCACAAGCATTGCCTGCAAAATATTTGAGCATATTCTGTTTTCAAACCTTGCTAACTTACTCGAATAAAATTCATGTTTTTCGCCATCACAACATGGTTTTCGCAAATAATATTCTTGTGAAACCCTACTAATATCTTTCACTCACAAACTTCATGCCATCCTTGATCGTTCTTCTCTTATTGACTGCATTTTCCTAGATTTTTCTAAAGCGTTTGACAAGGTATGCCATAAACTGCTTCTCTAGAAACTACGACAGCTTACCATAGACACTAAACTGCTCTTTTGGCCAGAAATCATTCTTACTAACCGTTCTCAGTTTATGTTGACAAATAACTTAAATTCAGAGCACACTGCTGTTCGATCTGGGGTTCCTCAAGGGACGGTATTGGGTCCTTTACTCTTTCTTATTTACATTAATGACTTACCTTCGTGTGTTTCCTCGTACGTTAACCTCTTTGCCGATGATTGTGTTGTCTATCGCGAAATAACCTGCGTTGATGATACTAAAGCCCTTCAGTCCTACCTTGATGCTATTAACAAATGGTGCAACACATGGCTGATGGAACTTAACATAAGGAAATGCAAACATATGCGCATATCTCGAACATCATCTGTTTCGCTCATTTACCACATCGCTAGTACTTCTTTGGAGACCATGTCCTCATACAAATACCTTGGCATTCACATTACATCAAATCTTTCTTGGGCAGACCACATTTCGTATGTAATTAGCAATGCTAATCGAATTTTGGGGTACTATCCGTCGTAACTTCGCACAAGTATCTTCATCCATAAAATTAACCATGTACAAAACGCTCATTCGCCCGAAACTAGAATATGCTGCCTCCGTCTGGGACCCAAGCCATGAAAACCTAATTCGGTCACTTGAAATGATTCAAAATAACTCCACGCGTTTCATTCTTTCTAACTACAACAGAACAGCAAGCATATCTGCCATGAAATAATGTCTTGACCTATCAACCCTTGCATCCTGTCGTAAGTTGTTTCGTTTGAGCCTTTTTCACTCCATATTTCATCATCCTCTGCTCCACCATGAGCTTATATCACTTCCTCAGTATGTTTCATCTCGCTTAGATCACGCACAAAAAGTTCGAATTCCTTTTTGCAGAACTGACGTTTTTCAGTCATTCTTACCACGGATATCCGCAGAGTGGAATCACCTTCCTTCGGATGTAATCTCCATCAGAAATCACCACCTATTCAAGAACGCCCTAGCTAACATTGTATAATAAGAATTTTCTGTTTGCTCATTCTTTATGTATATATGTATATTCTTTCACATGTAACCAACTCTCCTCTCTAATGCCTTTGTCCCTGAGGGTATGTTAAATAAATAAATAAACAGATTTCCGGAAACTTGCTGATTAGATGAGATGGCAGCATGCACCCCAGGCTTTCTAAGATATGCGTTCAAGTGCCTTGGATCTCGCGAATGTTAGACATACTCCTGCTGAGCGAGCTCTTGGTATCATCTACAAGGTTATTTCAGAATATGAGTATGCCTAAGTTGCAGAAACAGTCAATCAAAGACATGTAGAGCGATATCGCTGTCGATGCATCTACATTCCAACTTATAAAATAAAAATAAATATAGCACCAAACGCATGAATTATTGGGATCATGCCATTCCTGTAGTGGAATGAAATCTGTCTTCTAATCTAAATATGCAATCCTTAATAATTCAGACTACTAAATAGTTCTAATGAGGCTGCGTCGTGAAATATGCATGTTGCATTTATTCCGTATTTCCTTACTATAAGACCCAATGATGCTTAAACAGCAGAGAACAAATTAGGATCTGATTACTTAATACTTTATATTGCTCCAGAAATCAGTTTCCTTGCCAACCTCAGCATCCCGCGCTAATAATTTTTGGGAGAATTTGTGAGACAGAAGGCACCTGACGCATAGGGTAGTGTTGTTCACATTGATTGTTTGGGGATGAAGGTCATACTATACATGTATGTGATGACCATACGTGTCATCACCTTTAAAGAAAGGAAGCATAACTGCGAGTCGGCCTAAATGGAGCAGATTCATTTTTAAAAATGTTTTGTGCACAAACAAACAAGGTCGAAGAAAACGAGCAACACAAGCACGAGAGCTTTCTAACAACTGGTTTTATTTTCGTAGAACTGTTTCCTTAAGAACCCACAGATCTGCGCGATCCAGTCAACAGAACACATCAACAGCGCATATAACTGCACTTGTGATAAAAATGCCAAGGATCAGCGCGACCCAGTCAATATAGAAACAGCAATGAGCATAAAACAAGCGCTTAAGATGAAAAGATAGGGGCGAATCTAGCAATGAAACAGAAGGATGAGTGATGCATTTTCGTTTAGGTTTGCAATCCAGTGCGCTTCCACAATTTCTCTCGCGGTTTGATTTCGATGCCTAAACATTATGCCGGTGCTTCTAAAACAAGGTGAGCACGCATGTTCTTGACATTGCATGGCCAAATGCTTAATAGGGCCACCTTTTAGACTGGACAAGTGTTCCCTTAGTCTCGTGTTAATGCATCTTGCAGTCTGCCCTACGTAAACACGACCACATGTGATAGAAATATTATACACAACATTCTTCGCGCAATCAAGAAAATGGTTCTTACGCTGATGTTTATTACTACATTCTTTCTTTGCATCATCCTTACTTCCGACCTTACTTTTTAGCCTAGAACACAAACTATCTCTTTTCGTTTAGCCGAAAACACAACTTTTACTTCGTAACTCGCAGTCACCTTTTTAAATCTATGTGAAAGGCCATGTGCAAAAGGAATCACGGAAACCTTGGAAGCTAATTTTTTCTGCCTTTATTTTTTGTGCATAGTTACTTATCCTAAGTTTTTTCATTAGTGTAACGCATGACGCCAGCATCACAGCGAGCGGGTACCCGGCCTCTCTAAACCGATGAACTTGCTCAAGAAATGCAATGTTTACAGTGTGGTAACACGACTTCAACAAAGCTGACCGGAAAAAACGAAATGAGTATGCGATTCTTCACAAGCCTTGAGTGGTTTGAGGCTTAGTTCATAAGCGGTTTTCCAGCTCGGGGCGTGAATGACCAACACACACGTTGCGGTAGAGTTTCTAACTAGGCATCAAAGAACTGTAGCTTGTTATCTACCGGTACTGCCGAAGTAAAAGTCAGGCCTTTATTAGTAGTAGAAGCCTTTTATTCTCTGAGCAAGGGCTTAAATTTTACTTGGCAAGTACCGGTGGATAAGAAGCTACAGTTCATTGTTAACATGCTACACGAACTATGCCTCAAACAATTCCCGACTTAAGAAGAATGGCATAGTCATTTCATGTTGCCGGTCAGCGTTGTTGAAGTCGTGTTACCACACTTTAAACATTGCATTTCTTACTAACTTGATCGATTCAGAGAGGCCAGGTACCCACTCGCTGTGATACTGGCGTCTTGCGCTAGACTATTGAAAAAAAAGGATAAATAACTATGCACAAAAAATCAAAGGCAGAAAGAATTAGTTTATAGGTTTCATTGATTCCAAATGTGCATGGCCTTTCACACGGACTTGAAAAGGTGGCTGGGAGTTGCGAAGTAAAACTGGTGTTTACGGCTAAAAACAAATGATTTAATGTGTGTTATAGTGTTAAAAGTAAGTTCGAACGTTAGGATTATGCAAAA
The DNA here is from genome assembly GCF_013339745.2 of Dermacentor silvarum. NCBI lineage: Eukaryota > Metazoa > Arthropoda > Arachnida > Ixodida > Ixodidae > Dermacentor > Dermacentor silvarum. Next base: position 29,517 of record NW_023606850.1, on the reverse strand, counting down.
AAAGAATGTAATATTAAAAATCCGCGTAAGAACCAATTTCTTGATTGCGCTAAGAATGTTGTGTATCAGGTTCCTATGACATGTGGTCATGTGTACGTAGCGCTGACTGCAAGATGCATTAACACGAGACTAAGGGAGCACTTGTCCAGTCTTAAAGGTGGCCCTAGTAAGCATTTGGCCATGCATTGTCAAGAACATGTGTGCTCACCTTGTCTTAGAAGCACCGGCATATTGTTTAGGCATCGAAATCAAACCGCGAGAGAAACTGTGACAGCGCACTGTATTGCAAAACTAAAGGGCAAATGCATTAGCATTCCTTTTGTTTTATTGATAGATAAAGAGAATTCGCTACTGTCATCTGATATTTAACATATTTTCATAATAAGTGCTTGTTTTATGCACATTGCTGATTTTACGTTGACCGGGTCGCACTGACCCGTGGCATTTTTGTCACCAGTTTTGTTAATGCGCTATTGATGTGTCCTGTTGATTGGATTGAGCAGATTTGTGGGTTCGTAAGCAAATGGTTCTTCATCCTTGTGTGTTCGCGCAGAATTTTTTTAAATAAAAAGATTTTCGCATTTTTCAAAACTGCGAAGAGGTTCTTATTGTGTGCAGTTAAAACCAACTTCACAGCTGATACACACAGCTCGTGCGCCTATCGAAGACGCACCCGGGCAGGCACGTCCTCGAAAAGCTTGGCATCACATACCACACGTAGCATGGCATCAAAGTGGAAATTCCAAGAACCATACGCGAGCAACTATACGAACCCCCATTGCCTCGCAACATGCACGCCCAACACCACACGGGGAGACGTAAATCCAGGGCACAACACATGAACCAAAGTTATTCCAACGACAAGGAGGCAGTCTTCACCGACGCAGTCCGTTATCAAGACAGGAACAGTTTCATGGCGGCATTTACTAGCCATCGAGGCAACCACCGTACGAGCGTCACCGTGAACACGGCACATGCCGAAGCGGCGGAGGAAGCGGCCATAGCACTGGCCGTCACACAAACCAAGGCTACATATGTGATCTGCGATTCGCAATGGGCAATTCGCAATTTAGCAAATGGGCGCATATCGTAAGAGGCGCATCACATGCTCCAGCGACATCCCATACACCAGGGAGAGGCCGACGACGATAACCGAAGGCACTTGCTCAGATCCCGGCAGACACTGGACTGAGCACGCCCAACGAAGTGGCTCACCGCATTGCTCGAGGCCTTACTCACCGAGAATCATCGAAGGAAGGGCCCCCGCGGGGTAATGCAAACGTGTGGGCGTGGGAGGATCGCTTGACCAGGTTCCATGACATCACGACACACTACCAGTTATAGAGACGCATATACCCATTTGCTCATGCTAGGTTAGACCGGGCGCAAGCAGTACACTACAAACAATTACAAACTCATTCTTACATAAACCCCTAATTCATGCACGCCATGTATCCATATATGTACACTACAGATGCACATCGTGTGGTGAGGTTTCCACAGTTAATCACATGTTATGGCACTGTCAGGACATAACAAACAATTCGGGCAGTGTCAACCCCTCCGTCTCTTCCACCGCCAGCCTTCGCTCGCGCTGGAAGACCGCACTTCTAAACTCGAACCTGATAGAACAACTCTGGGCCGTCCAGCGAGCCGAAGAAGCCGCTTCGAGACACGGTCTCGGAACCGCGTCCACGGCGGTGCCCAGACCCACTAAAAAGACGCCGGACTCGAATCTGATTGATTTTATAATAAAGTTTACGTTCTTCTTCTTCACAGCTGATACTAAATGCACTCTCCAAAGCTTTACACTATGCAGCTGCACTAGTTTACACAGAACACACTTTACCTCTCGTCACGGCCCAGGTGGCTATTCAGGTTTTTCAAAGGTGTTTCATTGTACGGGATGGCACATATAGCATCATGCATTTGCAAGATGTTGCATTCCATTTCTGTCATATGAGATAAATTCATTAGAAAGCTTTAACTTGCCCTAAATGTATTACAGCTATGGACCGGTACACTGGCAGCAGCTTGCAGTAAGTACAACTTGTGGAAATATAATTGCAAATGCCATAATATGTATACCTGCTAGTGCACAGGCATCGGCAACAGCAATCGTTAGGGGACACTAGTTTGCTTCAACTTCGGAGTACGCATCCTCCACCAGATTAAAATATGAAGCAGGTTGTCATTTGTGGTGCACACTCCTGCGTAAACTTCATAACCATTTCTCCTCGTCTGCTTTACAGATCATTGTTAGCACGACTGTAAAACAGGGGTCCTTTTTACAGCAGCCGTAGAAAGCAAAGTCCGCTAATCCTTAATGAATAGTCAAATAATTTTAGTAGTCTTCAACAATGTTAACACTTTGTGTCTTCCACTGTGGAGTTTCTCGATTTCTAAGGTTTGCACGTGTGCGCAAGGTTTTACTACAGGATGTCATTTTGCGTGAAAAAGTGCATTTGTTCATGCCGTTCTGCTGCACAGACTGCCACGAGTTTTCTTATGCATCGGTCACCATGTCAAAAACAGCTCCTTTCGTAGTTGGAATGCATCAATAATGCGAAGCACATTTAAAGTTCGAATAAAAAGGATGTGGCCTTCGATCCCCTTATTCTCCTCACTTGATGCCTAGTGTTCTAATAGCATGATCGACACTATAAGCATCAATGCGGTGTCTAATTATTGTGCATTGGGGGGCAGGGTACATTAATATAGAAGCTTTTTCGGTTGACTTTAATCAGCATTGTAGAATGCTGTTTGTATCTTTCACTCATTGTTCCCAAATATCACTTGACTTCGGCAACAAGTATAATGTTGTTTGCTGGCACTCCTGCCAAGAGATATAATTTGGAGGCATCTGTGTTAAAAAAGAACAGCTAATGATTTCCCAAGAGCTAACGTCCACTGAGACCATTAAATTTAAGCTAATACCTGTGGATGGTACTGCTGAATAAATGCCTATCCAGTAGGACTGTCCATACCATTTCTTCCATAAATTACATTGTACATTTGAACATCATCTGAACGTATATTTGTTTGCAAAATGACCCATTCCCTTGTACAAGTAAGACAGGTTCAGCAGGAAGACGGAAACTTCAAGTTGTCGGTAGTGGCATGGACATACAGTAAACAGCGCTCAGGTTTTCTCAATCTTGCGCCTTGTTATCACAATGCCCGTCCCATTTTTTTTCACAGGCTATTCTTTACTATTTATGGTCATAGCCAGTTTAATTTTGATGTTCTTATTTACTTAATGTTTAGCCAATGTATTTTTCTTTATCGGCCCTCGATGAAAAGTTTATTGGTAATGTACCTTCCTTTGTCATTGCCACTGATCTTAACCAGACACATCTTGTTACAAAGTGTATTTTGCCTAATTCTTCATTGCTTGTTTTCCAAATGTAGAAGCAGTTTATCTTAATTCCTATTTTCATTTCTGGGAAGAATAGGTCTACTAGGTCTACAGATCGTTTTCTGTTTAGGTCATTCACTACTCATTGTAAGAACTTACAGCAGTGCACCAACACGTTCCATCACAACCACTGCAAAACACACCTACCTTTATTTTAACACTGTGGCTTCTCTTGACCTACTATATGCACCAGCTTCTCCGCCAATGAGGGTAGGGACGAGCGAGCTATGCACACGCAAAACCGCTGCCAAGGAAAACAGTTGCGGCCCTGATGACACGTATCTGTCGAAATGTTGGCTACAGCAACACTCCTTGTTCTGACAATGTTGAACCAACTTCATGTTTATCACTTTGTAAGTTCAGTTATCACTTTGTTGTGTTCTGTGATTGTCTTGTGTTGCCACTTCGTTTAGGTTGGAAATTCACCAATGATATTTGTTTCTCCTAACAGCAGCAAGTTTATCCTTGCGAAGCATGTGGGGTCAAGAACAGCTTTCACCAGGAAACAGTGCAAGACGAGTGGTTGAAGAAAATAAAATTGCTTTTGTGATCAAAAGTACTGGACTAAAATGGTCCACTTATTTGTATATATGTCATGCAATTCATTCATATTACAAAAGGCAAAGTGTTTTATCTTTTGAGCTATGTAAATGTGTTGGCCAGACAGTTTTTTTCAATAGCGACCTGCTGCTTCTGCTATGAGCTGCATCCATCACATTTGCATTAGATATGTACTATCGGGGACAAAGTGCCCAGGACGTGCGAGTGTCTACCAAATTGCATCTCTGCACTATCAGCCACTATCATCTGCGTTTCAGACCACTTTCCGAATGCAAATGTTATCATGGCTGATTCCGACAGAAAGTGCACCAATAAAATTCGGTCGACGCTCGCACATTTTGGGCACTTCTGTCCCCGATAGTACATTCTATAAACAATCAATTGCTCTGTAAAACGTAACACAGGAAACACCTGTTTTTGAACGGTTGGACCATATAGTACAGATTCAGCATACGGAGTCATTCGTTTTGCGAGTACGGAAACACCTGTATGTTAACGGTTGGACCGTATTGGACAGTATAGTGCAGATTCAGCATACATGGTCTTTCGTTTTCTGGATACGGAAACGCCTGTATTTTAACGGTTAGACCGTATACTACAGATTCACCATACAGCGTCTTCCGTTTTCTGAATACGGAAAGCAAAACACACCTACGCAGTACGTTTAAAAAGGTTGTCGCAGTTTCACCTGAAAGGCGAAGCATCAATTGCGATAGCAAATTTGTAGAGAGCTATACGGAGTAATGATAGTAGCTTTATCAGCGGTATAAACTTGGACATGCAGCAGCACCGGCAACACGCAAATCTGTTGCCGAAGCCGTCGGCGTTTTGCCCGCGTTCGCACAAAATGCGTGCGGCGTTGGGGACTGTTGCCGGAGCCTCTGATATAAATAGGCACTTGGTGCCGCAGCTAAACGTCGCCTCCCTCCCCCCCCCCCCCCCCCCCCACGGCCTTTCACGCGTCGGAAGAAGGCGCGTTTGCTCTACATATATGTGATTCTAAAGGAGGAAAGAGACGCGTACTTCTGCAGCCCTTAAGGGAGCACGGCGCAGAACGCGCGTGTGTTCTCCGCCGTGCGTTCACTCCCCGTGAAAGCGCGCGTCCCTCACGCCCTTTCACTCGCACATACAGCGTTCCGCGGCGCGCGGTGACGATTTCATCTCTATTGACATCATACGGAACCTCACGGCGACGGCGACGCCGACGGCAGAAATCTGCTTTGGAGTGTCCATATAATTGCTATCGCAATAATAAAATACAATATCCTTTCAAGTGCGCAAGTCCACAGCTATTAAAGTCTGCAGACGTATCACGAGGCATAGGCCATGCCCAACAAGACGTAGGCAAAGTTGCTTAGAAATTTGCAGTTACAGGTAATACTGCATAAACTCGTATAACCATATCATGTCGTTACTACCAATTTAATAAAAGTACCAAGTAACATGCAAGATATACGAAAGACAGCACGACATATGTGTATCCAAATCTTCTTTCTGTTACATTGTCAAATGCGACTGCGCACTAGTTTGTTCGATGCTTACTGGCTTTTTCCACCGTGTGATTTAATGGCACATGTCTACAGACTCCCAAAATTCTACGCAGCCTACCTCAAGCGGATTCAGCTTCACGGGTTGGTCCAAGCGTTAATAAGCTGACGGTCAGTGAGTTCACCGAGCTATGCATACATTACATGACATTAAACTTGTGACCTATAAGTGCATCAGCGAGCGTTCTACATGAGAGTCGATATCAGTGTCTGTTGATCTGGCGCGCCTCGGCATCGGGGTTCTGCAGCAGTTCTGTCAGGAGCGTAATCTTGCGAGAGACGCTGGCCCTGACAGTTCCACGCACCTTCCGAAGACCCTCTGTCGAAGCTATCATTCGCGGTTGGCGTCTTCTCGGGTTTCACGGCACCAATAAATAATGTAATAAACGAGGACGAGTAGCCGTAGCTCAGCAACACGTCATGACTATCCTCGGGGCTCGCTGCCCACACTCAACTTCTTTTCTCTCCCGTGCATCCCCCCTCCTCAATCCCAACATCTTTATTTTCAACAGATTTCTATTGTTCCGTAAACGCTTTTCAGAAATGACACGTAACCCACTAACGCTCGACTTGTGCTTGCACAGTTGGATAATATATCCTGTCGTGTTCTTCAAAATATTCGAAGGTTAATTTTTTTTATTTTCAGAGGCATTTACACGTAATTATTTTTAATTATTAGACCCAATTCACTCGATATTTGCGCGCGAGAGCCGAATATTGTTGTTCATATAGTGCAATTAAGACAAAATGAGGTGGTACTTTTACAGATAACTTTTTGAGATGTTTTGCATGTGACAGGCAACACTGGAACAGGTTTGCAATTTTATTATAAATGTTTTTACATATTTAAATAAAACAATGACTTTGGTGCGTTGCATTTTATGATGAAAAGTTCAAGTGCAATTGATAATATAAATATGCGATTTCGTGACAGCAACAAGAAATCAAGAGTGAGCTTGAAAGACAATAATACAAGACATTGTCAGTGACGCGCTTCGCTATTTTTCACATAAATGACGTATTTAGTGCACGTAGACATGTAGGATCAAAACAAGCTGCTTGTGCATTGCGTGCTTCTAGAATATTTGCTGCTGCTATGACGTCAGCATATCTTTTAGACTCATGTAGTCATAAATTCTGACGATTGCTTAGTCATCGCCTTTATTATTCTGTGTTGATCAACTCCGATTCGGAATGGCTACGGACGTCTTGGTACAGTAATTTAATAATTTAACGTCTATAAAGATTGTTTCCTTGCTCACTTCGTGGAAACGATTCTCGTAATAGAGCTCATCAGTGTTTCTCAAAACTTTCTGTAGTTTATCGCACTTTCTTTAGGGCGTATGAACTGAGGATTGCTCGTTTTTTACAAATTAAGAGTGCAACGAATCATTATCGTGCACCAACCTTAAGTATTATTCTTGATACCATGCCGTGAATGCATTGGGTATGTTCTGCTCACAATCATAGTTGTCAAGTGAAGGTAGCCGGTTTGATAATTTCCTGCGAATGTTATGATCATTTCCTGCTAACATCACTGAGAACAATTCTTAAGGCGAAAGGCTGCATGCCAGAGACTACTACTACAACAACACCCTGACGACATTCCTATAAGATAACCCATCCAAATTCTGGAAAACAGTTGTTCCCCCTGTGTCCAACTCAACTTCTATGGTCGTTAGTGGACAGTCGTGTTCTAAGCCTGTCATGATCTCTGAAGCGTTCAAAACATATTTTAAATCTGTTTTTGTTGAAGATAACGGTATTATACCTACTTTTCATTGTGGTAGTACTTCAACATATTTTGCAAAACTTCAGATAACGTTCAGCGGAGTCCACATCCTCTTGTTAAAAACTAACACTAATACAAGTGCAGGCCAGATAACATTCCAAACATGTTTTTAAAGAGATACTTAGAATACTGTGCACGGCATGTTACTATAATCTTTCAATAATCTGTCGAATCACAAACTGTTCCTCGTTTCTGGAAGGTTGCTCAAGTTGTACCAATACACAAATCTGGCAATGGGCAAAGGATATAGGCAATTCTCGTTGTTATCTAATTATTGTAAACTACTAGAACCCATAACACATAACCATATTATAGAGTACCTCAACGATAACAACATTCTTTCAAATCATCAGCATGGTTTTAGATAAGGTTTCTCCACGGTTACGCAACTAATTCAATTCACTCACGACGTTGCCAATACAGTTAACACTCTCGGACATTTTCCATCACAGCACCGACAGCATCGCTAACGTGAGTGGAGCGTGCTGAAAACACTTGTGAATCAGAAAACGCTTTCCGTAAGAAAAACTATCATGTACGGGTTCAGAACATCGTAAAAGCTCTCACCAGACATGTGGAGACATCTCCTATATGTGGAAAACCACGAACAAAAATTTTTACCGCAGCAATATTATGTGACGGCAGACAATAGTACACATGCCCTACTTTTGGGACAAGCTGCTGCACGGCATTGCATTTCCGCTGGCTTCATCTCCGCCTGGCTCTGTGGGCAGCAAAGCGGCATTCTGCAAAGCATAGTAGAGATCAGTGGTGCACACAGCATTTTATGTCCCCTTTCACGACGCCAGCTGAACACACACCCGCCGCGGTGGCTCAGTCAGCTGAGGTGTTGCGCTGCTGAGCACGAGAACGCGGGATCAAATCCCGGCCGCGGCGGGTGCGTTTAGATGGAAGCGAAATGCAAAAACGCCCGTGTGCTTGCGTTTTAGTGCGCGGTAAAGAACACCTGGTGGTCAAAAATTATTCGGAGTCCTCCACTACGGCGTGCCTCATATTTAGAACAGTTTTTGGCACGTAAAACCCCAGAATCAATCAAATCAATCAGCTGAACACACGGTAACTGTTTCCAAAGCAGAAAAAACTGAGTGCAAGGGCTCCGCGCACATTGCATCATAACGTGGCTAATGCTTGGACGAAGCAAATAGTGTGTGTTATGTTGCTGCGTGAGTCCTATCGCGCGGCACCATCGCTTCAAGGCGGTATCGGCACTAGCTCTTTATTGCCGTCTCGGAGTTTTTGTTTAAGCGAATCCCAACTGGTTATCTCATCTTCGTGTGTCCGAAACCAAACTCGAGGTGTGCCACCGAGGTAAAAGAGTGCGTTGGCGAGCATGATAGTAGGGTCCCACCGGTTATTGCGGCTGACGTGTTCGTACAGGCTGATCCAGTCGTCGACGTCTTCCCCATCTTTGCCCGAGAATACGCCAGGATCGCGGGAAGCGGGGAGAGCGATGTAGGTCATCGAAGTGGCAGCAGGTGTCGGAGCCGCTGAGTCGAGCTGTCGTCGGCGGGAGCCATGACGGATGGCGCGACGTACCGTCCACTGCGAAGCTCCGTGACGAGGTACAGGGAACGTCCACCTCCACCAGATATGTTACGTAGGAAGACGCAGACGAAAAGCTATATACAAGTATATTCACAAAGAAATGCGCCGCACTTGGCCAAGAAGCCATAGCCCGCAGTAGACTCTAATCTTCGTCGTCGTCTTCACACTGCTCGCCTCTTCGTCAAGGCAAATACTGTTCCGTAGCAATATATACTCTTGGGGCCGGAAGAGGGCGCTCTTCAACACCAGGGTTGATTGACGAAAATCCGTCATCCGTGGATCTCAGCGTCCAGAATCGGTACACAACAATTCCCCCCTCTTAGTTCGGACTCAACAGTCCGCCAATGCCAGCACAAAGTCACGAAGATGTTGGGGTGTCTTACGGGAACGCTGCGAACGGCGTGGCCCCGGCAATTCTACACTTTGCTCTGTTGTTGATGGCTGAGGCGCTGCTGTGTCGTCCGAAGGTAGCATGACTCTTGGTTGCTCCTCAGATGGTAGCATGACTCTTGGTTGCTCCTGAGATGGTAGCATGACTCTTGGTTGCTCCTCGGTTTCACTGGGATCTGGTGTCTTGCTGCAGCTCACTTCGACAGGTGAAGGGTTTGACGCAGGCCGGACCTCAGGCTGTCCTCCTTCAGGTACGCTTTCGGCTAACCTCATGGGACTGCTGCTCCGACGACGAAGCTGGTCCACGTTCCGGCGACACACACGGCTGTCCGGAAAAACCACCTCATAAGAGATCGGGCCAGTTGCTCTGGAAATCACAGCAGGTACCCATGGTGGGCCCTGGCTGTAGTTGCGTACAAATACAGGGTCGTCGGGCTGGAATATGCGTGGTGTAGGCAGAGCTTCTGCCAACCGGGAGGACTTGTCAGGGGCCCGGTCTGGATGCAGCCGGTCCAGCATGGTAGACAGTCGGCGGCCCATCAGTAACTCGCACGGAGAACGTCCCGTGACTGTGCGGGGAGTTACATGCTGCTGTAGAGTGAAGTCTGCCAGCCGCTGTGCCCAGCTTCCTCGGATTATCCGAGATAATGCCTCTTTTGTGGTACGTACCATCCTTTCAGCCTGCCCGTTCGTGGATGGATGGAACGGTGCAGATGTCACTTGGCGGATGAGGTTTGCATCCAGGAACCTTCGAAATTCTATGGATGTGAATTGCGGGCCATTGTCTGAAACGAGGGTATCTGGCAGGCCATGAGCTGTAAACAATCTTCGTAAGGTAGTGATTACAGCACTCGTTGTCATTGACGACATTGGCATGACCTCCAGCCATTTGGAATAAGAATCTACCACAATCAAGAAGGTCTGTCCTTGGAATGGACCAGCGAAATATATGTGCAGGCGTGACCAAGGAGTCCGGGTCGTCTCCCATAGGTGCACAGGTGCCCGCGGCATCTCGGGCCGTGTTTCCTGGCAAGGAAGGCATCGCCGGACCCATTCCTCAATGGCCGCATCCATGCCGGGCCACCATACATAACTGCGGGCAAGCGCTTTCATTCTGACGATGCCGGGGTTTCCGACAGAGCTTTGAGGACCCGGAAACGAAGCTCCTGTGGAATCACCACACGGTCACCCCACAGTAAGCATCCCTTGTGGGCGGACAGCTCATGTTGTCTGGACACTAATGGTGTGAATTCGCAACTCGGAGCGCACCTTGGCCACCCCTTCCACACCCAGTTGAGGACGCGGGAGAGGATAGCGTCCTTGGAGGAGTACTTCGCCACATCGTCTGCATGGACTGGAGATTCTGGAAGTACGTCCAGAAGCATGACGACCTCCGCTGGCGAAGGGTCATCCTGGCACTGGTCCGCTTGGGGCAGTCTACTGAGACCATCTGCGTGGCCTAACTGTTTTCCTGGTTGGTAGTGGAGAGTATGCTGGTATCCATTCAGAAAAATGGACAAACGCCACATTCGCGGTGAAAGCATCTGTGGCGTTTGCCGGTCTGATGCGAAGATCCCCAGGAGCGGCTTGTGGTCTGTATGGATCTGAAATGGGCGGCGGAATACGTAGTCATGGAACTTCTTTACTCCGGCAACCACAGCGAGTGCCTCCTTATCGATCTGAGCGTAATTCCGCTCCGTAGGGGACAAGGTTCTTGAATAAAAAGCGATTGGTGCTTCCGTGTCATCCGGCATTCTGTGACTCAACACCGCTCCTATTCCATACGGGGACGCATCGCAGGCAAGGATTACCGGCTTCTTCTCGTCGAAGTGTGTCAGCACCTGGTTGGATGCCAGTAGCTTCTTCACATTGTCGAACGCAGTTTGTTGTAGGTTTCCCCACAGCCAGGGGACCTTCTTGTCCAACAAACGGTGCAGGGGTTCAGCGACAGTGGCCTTGTGTGGAAGGAATGCATGATAGAAATTGAGAAGACCCAGGAAGGCCTGTAGCTCGGCTCTTGTCAACGGCCGCGGTGCATTAAGGATGGCTTGCGTCTTGGCCAGTGTGGGGTGGATTCCCTCAGCATCGAATCGGAAACCTAAAAATTCCACTTGAGTCACTCCTAGCTGGCATTTCTCCTCCTTGACCTTAAGCACTGCATCGTGGAACCGCTGAAGGACCTCTCGAATGCGACTAAGCAATTCCTGGTGTGATGCACCTGAAATGAAGACATCATCCAAATATGGAATGACGCCTGGTAGTCCACGTAGTAGCTTCTCCGATAAACTCTGGAAGATGCCAGGTGCGACGCTGACACCGAATTGTAATCGTCGAACGCGAAAAGCACCCCGATGCGTCACAATGGTCTGTGCCTCTGCAGATTCATCCGCCACTGGGAGCTGTTGGTACGCCTGTGCCAAGTCTAGCTTCGCAGAGACAGTTCCACCAGAGAGGGATGCCAGCAGGTGGTTGACAGCTGGTGCCGGATACGAGTGCTGCTGCAAGGCTTTGTTGATGGTGCACTTGTGGTCTGCACAGATGCGGACGTCCCCATTTGCCTTCAGTGGTTTAACAATAGGGGTTTCCCAACGAGCGTGGTCAACCGGCTCTAGGATTCCTTGTTGTATCAGTTTGTCCAGTTCGGCGTCGACTTTTGGTCGCAGTGCGAAAGGAACCCTTCTTGCTTTCAGGCGGATAGGCACAACCTCAGGGTTAAGTGCAAACTGCACGGGCGGTCCCTTGTAGCAGCCCAGCGTCCCGTCGAACACAGAGGCAAAGTCCCGGAATATGTTGTCAAGTGAGGATGGTTGCTGATTGATGCGTTGCACTCCCGTGATATTGATACCGAGTGCCGGAAACCAATCCAGCCCGAGAAGACTTGGGCGCTCGCCCTTGACAATGACCAGGCGCAGTGGGCCGTCAAAATCTTTGAACTGCACTCGGACGGTACCAACTCCACGTACAGCGATACGGTTGGCTTGATAGTCCCTCATGATAACGTCAAGTGGCTGTAGGTTTTGGACACGTCCCTTTGGAAAAATGTGTCTGGCTGTGGCGTCGGAGATAATGGAAAAGGTTCATCCCGAATCCACCTCCATCTGACACTGTGTGCCTTCGATTTTTACACTCACAGGTATCTTCCTCTTGGCGGGTTTAGACACTTCGTTGATAGCAGTAACTGCCAAGTCGTCGCAGTATGAAATGTTTGTGCGAGGAGTGGTCTTGAATTGTTGCGTCCGGGCATGGTCTCTGGCATTCCGACGTGGGCTAAGCTGTCTCCGGGACCGGCAGACCTTAGCAATGTGCCCGGTTTTTCCACATTCCCTGCACTGGGCACCCCGGAACCGACACAGGCGGCGTTCGTGCGGGCCTCCACAGCTGGCGCAGGGGCCGCCCCCCAATCTCTCGGTGTCCCGTCGCTGAGTGGGGCTCGCACGTAACCGAAGAACATCTTCGGCGGTGTCTTGCTCGTCATCATCGCCAGTCGTCGTCCCTTGGTGCACGGGCTCGAAACTCGACGTGTTCGTGGTTTGAAACGAGGGTAGGCTGGCTTCCCGGGCAATGGCCTCGGCGGCGACTGCTTCCTCGACAGCACTGGTGAAAGACACCTCTTTTTTCGCCAGTAGTCGCCGCTTCACCATGTCGTTCTGCAGTCCGAACACGAATCGGTCCCGTAGCACGGTGTCGAGGTCGTTGAAGTTGCAGTGCTGTGCCGTCGTTCGAAGAGCAGCGAGGTAGGCGGCGGCAGACTCACTTGGTGCCTGGTCGCGGCGATGGAATTCATATCGTCTGGCAAGCTCCGGTGGTTTCGGCGCTAGGTGGTCGCGCAGAACGGCGACGATTGTTTCGAAAGGTGTATCCTTCAGCTGGGCCGGTGCCACGAGCGCCCTGGCTAATTGAAAGGTGGCGGGACCGCAGCGGCTGAGGAATGTCGATCTCTTCTTGCTGGCGTCCGTAACGCCCTGCGCCTCGAGGAAGAACTGGAAGCGTTCTGCATAGTCCTCCCACTCTTCAGGGTGAGCGATGTCGAAAGGCTCGAGCCCCTCCATTGTGGCGGCCGTTATTGTGAACGAGTACATACTGGGCGGAGCTAGCTTCCCGTTGCGGCGGTCTCATTCGGATCCCACCCTGGTCGCCAGTGTTATGTTGCTGCATGAGTCCTATCGCGCGGCACCATTGCTTCAAGGCGGTATCGGCAATAGCTCTTTATTGCCGTCACGAAACAACACACAACAGGGGATCATGATTACAACTGGCATATATATTTGTACTCTTGGGGCCGGAAGAGGGCGCTCTTCAACACCAGGGTTGATTGACGAAAATCCGTCATCCGCGAAACTCAGCGTCCATAATCGGTACACAACACCTGCCAGTACACTTATTAGGCGTATCGGTGTTCGTATTGAGACAGGAGATGGCAGGTGCACGCGTGTATCATTAAGGAATACATATTATGTCTCGTGACAGTTGCCCCTTTCTACTCTTGGTATGCTTTACTGCAATACATCGCGTATGCTTCACTGCGTAACACTGCTGTACTGCGGCAAAGCTGGCATTAAGAAACCGGCTTAAAGACGTGTACACACTAGCGGAAAACGCGTGCGAAGCAGCCGCATGACAGCTTTCTCTTGCTGCGGGAGGGATCGGTCCTGGACCGATTTTTTGTGGTTTGCCGCGTGCCGCAGATGAAGGAGACCAATGAGAGCGGCAGCTTCCGTGACGTGCGCGCGGGAGACTGGTTTCATGCGGACCCGCTCAACCGCTCGTTTCGTACTCGCGTTCGCTGTCAGCCGGAAACTCATTTCGTGTCTGCACACGTCAGCTCCCGGACATAGCTGACAGCTAGTTTGAGAAGGGGTGAGGAGTCTATGTTTAACGTGACTGCCGTAGCGGCGCGCTGCCACTTGGTGTAGCCGCCCTTCCGCAGCTGCGCTTTATTGCTGGCAGTGCGCCGCGCTCGTTTTTCCGCTAGTGTGCATGCACCTCTATGCAACGTGCTGCGATTTCTGCACTTCAAAGCCATCGACGAGGATTACAAAGGTGGGATCAGCGCCACTGCTGACAGCAGCAAATTATTTCACGAAAAACATGGCACCGACCAGCAGGAAGCTTGGTAGCGAACGTCAAAGAATCTAGGCTGTTGCCGCGGTGGTAGTTACAGCTGCCAGTGGATCAACGTGTGAGAGCGCCTGTTTGTAGCTGCAAGATAATCAAAATGGCGGCTTTGGTGGCTTCGATTAATGTCGTTTTGAACCTGCAATCACTGCAAAATGTCCAGAAAATTGGACGGCAAAGGGTTTTTGCATCTGAAATTTCAGACATACATTTGGCTCTATGGGGTATGTGGCGGTTCTGCGAAGGCGTCCGAATTATCAGCCATGTCAGAAAAATCAGTTGTTGACTATATACACAAAATCCACCCACTTCACTTTTACCTTAACCTTACTCGGGATATTACATAAGCCATAATTCTCGCTATTTGTCGCTAAATTATGGTTTCTTCTTTCTGGTGTTTTACGTGCCAAAACCAGTTCTGATTATGAGGCACGCCGTAGTGGAGGACTCCGGATTAATTTTGACCACCTGGGGTTCTTTAACGTGCACTACAACGCAAGCACACGGGCGTTTTTGCATTTCGCCTCCATCGAAATGCGGCCGCCGCGGCCGGGATACCTAAATTATGGTTTAAACAAAGTTGACTGGCATTGGCATTGAATACAATCTATGTAAATTTTTTCAACATAAAATGCCAAAATTTCCAATGTATGAAAGCGAGTAAAAAGTATCTGCGCTCTTGTTCACTAAAAGTTCTGTTCACCACACTGTTTTACCAGAGCTTTCCGTACAGAGTTGCTGCCTCTCCAGTCACTGGTGTGTAAGTTTGCATGTGCAACAACAGTTCAGTTTTGATAGCTGTGCAACAAATGATATATGTTTCACTAGTTGCCTGTACGAAAAAACCCCAATGTGTAGCGACATGTTCTCTGGAGTGTGAAAGCATGTCTGGTGTTGACATTTGTCAGACTTCCCTGCACAGTAATGGAGAAAGTGCTCTGTCACAAAGGACTGCGACTGAATAGCAAAGTTCAAGTAAGGAGACACAGGCACCTGCTCCAAAAAGAAAGTAAGGCGCTCATCAACACTTTCCAAAAACTTGCTGCAGGTGGGACTCAAACCCACATGTTCGGATCCCATCTGCAGCAAGTTTCCTTTTTGTACATTTTTATTTCCCTTTACTTTACCATTTCTACATTTCAATTAAAAACACGTCATTCACCTATCCATTCTTCGGTTTCATTGTCTGCTGGCTTTATATGGTTGCGACAAACAAAAATCAGGGCCGCTATCTTGTACGCGTTCGAAAAGCCGACGTTCGATTTCAGCTCACGTGATTATCCAGGCCGCACCAACATCGCAGCCTAGGCCAATCTAAGCCAATCATGCGAAGCAAAGCCGAACAGCTTTTCGAACGCATACAAGATAGCGGCCCAAGCCACTCCTTGTTCAGCCAACGAATACAGCGATTCGATTATTCATAAATCCATTAGGCGGAGCATAGAACAAGGTGATGTTGATGCACTCTAGAGTTGCTAATGTTAGTAGGTGACAGCCTCATACTCTCCCCTGCTCGCCTCTTGATTAGCTTAGATGCCTTGGAAAAGCATTGATACCAGGTTTGATACCTGAACAAAGACAAGTTTTCCTTCTACTGGAAAGCTTTGTTTCGGGGAAGCCCTTACAGGTTTCCTTTCTGGCTCACTACTACTCTCAGGTGGATGACAATCTCCCTTTCATCAACAATCCATCAACTTCGAATGTCACAGTTAAATACGCACACGCTGCTGAAGATGCCAGTCGCCCTCACCTTCATCAAGGAACCAAACAGGTTCTGCTTTTCCCACGGCAGCCAGCCTTCCCGAAGGCCGAGCAGTGCACGTTGAGGCGGCCGTGACATGGTTTCGTTGACTGCAGCAGCATTCGTAGCCGCCTTTTGCCGGAAGACGAGGTCAACCTCCTGATCTCCCACCAAGGTGGCATTTCTTACATACTGCTCAATCAGCTGGGACTTGAGCTTACGAAAGCCTTTCAGGGTCAGCAGTCCTGTTTGACAAGATAAGTGCAGACATACAGAATAATAAAAATTCAATGTGTGAGCTTCACGAATAATAGCGGTAACATAAAGGGCAGAGCTGGTAACACCAAGTTTGGGCACAGTGCAAACACAGCTGAAATTTCAAATAGAAGCTGCCGCGCCATTTTTCTTCGGAAAGCCCCACTTCCAGCGAGAAGATTGAGGTCATGTGCATAAATGCCTCTACGTAAAATGCACTGCCTGCAACATCACTGATTATGTCATGCAATCTTGTTACAGTGTCCAATGCAGAACACGCAGTACCGCTACTTGGAATGCACTGCGCAGCAAAATGAAGAAAAAAAAATAAGGCAGGGCTCCCGACGTAAATGCTGTGGTACCTCAGCTCCGGTACAGAGAAGGCTGGGAAGAAAAGTCGCTTGCGGGTGTTAATCGAGGCAGAAGGCGACAGTGTCTACGTTGGCAGTGAAGCTCGCCGCCTAGCGACATGGTAATGCACCATTTCAATTTCTCCCGTCTCTGCAAACAATCCACCAATTTGAAAAATTCTTGTGGTAAGACACTACCTAGATGGTGCCCTACAACTTCTAGTCGACAATAAAAGAAACCAAGACATATCGAATCCGGCAAATTTAGCAAATTCAAAACCAACATGGCATAAACACACCTGATATAAGCGGATCTCAGCGAACTTTCTAAATGCTTTAAATGCAGTCGACTTCTGTTAATTTTCGATCCTGATGGAACCGATGAAATTTATCGAATTATCCGCCAGGTAAAATTAAACAAGATGCAGAAAAAAGTGCCAGAAAACATCGCCGATTCATTTGGCAGTAATTGCCCGATTCGAACAAACCTCTGAATCAAACACACGTCAACTTTCCAGGTGCCCAAAGTAGTAAAGTCATGTATAAATGACATTAAATCGCCTAATCAAATAGCACAGCCGATTTCTTAGCACAAAAGATTGCTCAACAATGGTGGCAGGTTTCCTAAAGTCAGCTTCGCCGCAATACACAATGTCATGCAGCAAAGCATGAGGATGTTGCAAAAGCAATTTTGGTTCCGTGTCTGGTTGCACCGCACAAGCAATATGCAGTCCGATTTTCTTTATAAAAAAAGAAAAAGTGCAGATTATAATCAGGTAAATATTGTAATCAAACATTGTGAGCTACAGTTATTGCATGAAAATGTTCCTAGGGCGGGCTCAAAATAGGCGTTTTCGACGGGAGATGACGTGTGCTAAACTCATTCACTGTCCTTTAACCTTTGAGGGTCGAACTTTTTGCTTTTTGCTTTTGGTCGATTTTTTTTATTGCCGATTTAAATTCTTCGAAAGAACCTATTTCGAAAAAATATGGTCGTCATTTTTTTAGAGTGACAGTAAGGCGAGGAAAAAATCGTTTGTGTTGTAAAATACACAATGTTTATTCATGAATAAGAAGATAAGCGCACTGAAAAATGGTTGTGTGCACGTCCGGAAACCGAAACAAGTGAGAAGCCTTCGACTTATCGCCAACAAGGTGTGTAGAGCTTTTGTGGTCTCCAAAAAAGGAAACACAAAAATGGCAGCATCGTTTGTGTATATATGCGCCTGCCTGGGAACAGGTGTAATCGTGCCGCGGTGGGCGATAAACAATGGAGTAACAAGCGGTCACCCTTTGAGAGATTTGAAACCAGATAGCCATCAGTTTAGCGCCTGCAACACGCGGCATCTGCCAGCAGGAGAAAACCATAACTTGCCGCCGGTGCCGCGCGCGCGCCTGGATGCGCACACGATAGCTGACGCGCCGTTGCCATAAAAAAAAACAAAAAAAAAGAACAGAGGGGCATTGGTGCAAGTAAAAATTCCACTTGTTCCTGTCGAGTGGCAGCACATGCCAAGCAAAAGAAATGATCGAAAGAGGCGCGCTTTTTAAATGTACAAGCGATAACGTACATGTACGTCATTGACCATTTTGAAGGTGTTTGCGGAGAACGTACATGTACGCCATTGAGACTGAACGCTAGTCTGCTGAGACTGACGCTGTCACTAAAGGGGTCGCTATTGAGATCACCATAGGGGTCAGGTGCGTGCATTCTGACTGGCCAAGTTCAAATTATCCGGCGAAGGCCCATTTTAAGATTGAAATAACGAAGTTTGGGCCCATAAAAACGCCTGGGTGCCAACCGGGACCTCCGGTTGAGATCTAATTAGCTGAAAAATCAAATTAAACGGAGTCGAACTAACGAAATTCTACTGTATTTGTATTCTTAGGCTGTTTATGTGCTAGTTCAGATTATACATTATTGCATTTTTTATACCTTTGACCTTTAAATATGTAACTTTTCATGCACTTAGGATGACTAGTTTGTATTAACTGATGTTACCTAACTCTTAAGGTTTCACAGTTGTCCTGTATTTCATTCTTTTTTAATTACAAAATATTCTATATTCAGTGATCATTTTTCCAAAATACAGTGCAGTCCACTTATAACGATATCAAGAAGAACGAAAAATCCGATCGTTATAACCAATCATCGCTACATCTGGACTGCCCTAAAAAAAAGAAAAAAAATGCTTATATATTTGCCATCCCAAAACCAAATTTGCCACTTGTGATAAAAAATCGACATTGTGGAAAGTAGGCTGTGAAAAATAAAATGTTTATTTATACCTCAAAATAGAGTCTCAATCAGTTAGGCGCACTGAAATAGTCACAAATCTGCACTGGCTTTCTCAGAAGTTTCGTATTCGCAACCGCCGTGTTCATCGCGTCCAGCTCCTGCAGAAACACTGGCAGCTATAATTTAGCGTGCATGAAATCAATGAGCGACTTGATCGACAACAGTGCACTTTGGGTGAACATCGGGGTCGGTGTCAAAGACGGGCCATTGCCAATCTCGTCGTCACTGCCGCTGCTGTCGTCGCCTTTGTCGCACAACGCCGCCGTCTGTCACGACAACGATCGCCCCGTTGGAGATCTCTTCGCAGAACAAGGCAGCACTATCTGCACTCGGAGACTCCTCCATCGAAGCACCACCTACAGTGTAGACCGCTTATAATGCAAGTCGCCGGAATCGCGAATATCCGCACTATAAGCGGTACCAGCACTATAACCAAAGCAACAATCTTCAAGGCCCGCACATATGCAAAACATGTGCACCGAGCCGCTACGCATATGCGACAGTCGAGGAATGCAGCTAGAACGTTTGCATTCAACTTACAGTCGAATCTCGTTAATTCGAACCAAATCGTGCGGCAGCGCCTCCGACAGGCATTGCTCCGGCACTTAGGAGAGACTCCTCAATGTCGCGCGCGAGCAAAAAAAAAAAAAAAAAACGCGGCGAAAACATTACCCTCTCTCAAATGGCAAGGTCGCCGATTCTGCGTTGCGCCGGAACATGCGTGTACGCATGTTCTGGCAGCAACCGTAGCCATGCGTACAAAATGGCAGTGAACCCTTCTTTCTCCTTTATGCTTCCTCTATTTTCTAGTCCCGTGTTGACCTTGCACGCTGCGGCTACGGCGCAGAGGGAAGCAGCGGCGCTGTCCCAGGCCGGCCAACGAAACTGCCTACGCCGGCAAACGCCCGCTTCCCGATAACGGCAGAAAACGAAACTTTGGGGAGCTGGCGCCGGGCCGGCTGGAGCAGTGGCATCTGCACGCGCGACGGCGGCGGGCGCACACGGTGACAGTCGAAAGTGAGGGAGCTACGAGGGAGGGCGAGGGAAGCCAGCCGAAGCGGCGGAGTTGCAGAGGCGAAATCAGCTTCCCTGCCACCCTCCTCCCTCACATTCCACGGTCTCCGTGTGCGCCCTTCGCCGTGCTGTGCCGGTGCCGCCCGCTCCCTGAAGTTTCGTTTACTGCAGTTATCGTGAAGCGAGCATTGGTCGGCGTTGGCAGTTTCGTGGCCCTCGCTCACTATGCGCGCCGTGATATTACACGACTCACACTCAAGATTCTGGTTTCAGCCTCACTGGCTGTTCGTTTGCACCATGTGCCCTTCTCCTCCACTTCGTCTCTCTTTCTTCCTCGAGCACTCCTTGGGGCGCCCGTTTGAGAGGAGCGTTCACCGTCTCTGCTGACTTCCGTACTCCCAGGCAGCCGCACTGTAACCGGTATTTCGTTTCCCGCAACTGCACTATAAGCGATACGTGTATACATGGAGTGCTATGGGAAAATTAACGGGAGTCTGAAAAGACCGCACTATATCCGGTCCTGCACTATAAGCGGTTATGTTATAAGTGGTCTATACTGTATTTTATCGTTGGTAGCGACATGCTCCCAGAGTTCGGTAATGTCAGCGGTTTCCGCAGTGTTGGTTTCGCCCATGGGGGTTTGGTCCTGGCGCACGAAGCCCGCTTTTTCCGTTGATCGGCATGGCCACTGCTTCTAGCCTTCATGATCATGGCACTCCCAGTTTTCATAATCGTCGCTATCATTGACTGTGCGAGCTCATACTTCTCTTGCAAAACTTGCAGCTTCGTCTCGAGAGACACAGCTTTGCGCTGCGTCGGTACGCTGGCTAGAAGTGTCGGTGCACCTCCCGCTGCTTCCGGGGCGTATTTGCACGCTCGCTGAGAGAGGAAGATTGTAAAGGGAGCGCAGGCTACGCAGGTGCCTCTCGCTTATCGCTTTCTTCCCTCTCTTCTCTGGACGCTTGCATGACTGCTGGTGACGCAGACACAAAGCAGCTGGCACCATCTTGTGCACGCTGCACCAACTTGCGATGCTCTCTGTGGCTTTTGCAATCGGCGCAATGCGCTGCGCGGTAATGGCGGCAGATATGAACTCACGTAAGGAAACTTTCGCCCCGTCTCGATTAAGGGCAATTTAGGAACACAAATTTCACGATTATTCTGCATAAAAAACGCTGCCCAGAAGCAAAATTTCGATCGTTATATCCGATATGCGGTGAATAACATATCGCTATAGATGTTTTTTTTTTCTCATAGCCCTAATGCATAAGTGAACACTCTTATATCGACCGATATACCGATATATCGTTATACGTGGTATCATTATAAGTGGACTGCACTGTATTGGTATTCAATTCGGAAATTTCACATACTTGAACACCCCTAGCTACACCTGACATACTCCATATTGTAAATATCTTTGTTCTTTTTATGACTTTAATGCTGTGCTTAAGTGCATGTACTTCCTGCTACGATTACGTGCGAGATTGGCACTATTGTCGAACAAATAAAATAAATAAATATCCAATCTTCATCGTAAGCATATGTTCATTAGTTCCTAATATCAGTAAGAAAAATTTTACATTTACTTCGTTATATCCAGTACTTTGTTATAACCATGTTTGTTTATCAAGATCTGACTGTATTCACTTGAGCAAGATTATCTCAGGTTGGATATGGCAATATCTGCGCTCTTCACACATCAGTGACTGAACAGTGCAATGCCTATTGTGTTAACCGATTCTTCAGGACCCTTACTGGTACTAACCTGTTGAATATAAGACCCTGGCTTCCACGATCTCTCGTACAAGTTCACTAGGCATCATAGAACGTCTCACGTCAACGTCCGCATAGCGATACAATTCCTCACCATCAGGAAGCAGCTCAGGAGATGGAGGATACCTACATAGATAACGTACACATGAATACAAGACAAGTGAATGCTTTCAGCTGGAAACATATTTAGTTGACATATGCAACATTTTAGACATTGAAGCAAATAACTAACATGCAGCTTTTGGCCTAAAAAAAAAAAAAAAAGGCTAGACGGAAAACATCCAATACTTGAAATTTAGGTGCTCTAAAACAAAAATGTAAATCCCATATACACGGAGAAAAACGGAAGAAACTGAAATCCACAAGCAAATAGCAATATTCCTCTAAATAAAAAAAATTTAACTCTGAGTACCACAGTTCACACAATGAAATAATGCACTACCCCCTTCCACCTTAAAGAAGTTATGCAAACGTGCAGATGCCTTCGTTATGCAACAAAATATTTATACTAAACATTTCTGCATGCCATACTTCAAAAGAGCATTTTGATAAGTCAAACCAATGTGCAACATGTGTTCAATGTAAAGGTTAGTATCATCATCAGCCTATATTTATGTCCACTGCAGGACGAACATATTTATGCCCCTGCGGTCTCCAATTACCCCTGTCTTGCGCTAGCGTATTCCAACTTGCGCCTGCAAATTTCCTAACTTCATCACCCCACCTAGTTTTCTGCCATCCTCGACTGCGCTTCCCTTCTCTTGGTATCCATTCTGTAACTCTAATGGTCCACCGGTTATCCATCGTACCCATCACATGGCCTGCCCAGCTCCATTCTTTTCTCTTAATGTCAATTAGAATATCGGCTATCCCCGTTTGCTCTCTGATCTACACTAGTATAGTATACAGTAAAACCTCGTTAACTCGACCCTCATTAATTCGAAAAATCGGATAATTCGGACTAGTCTTCTGGTAACGGCCGGCGTATGCATTACTCAATGCAATCAAGCTCTCGTTAATTCGAACGTATTTGGCCGCACATCGGTTAATTCGGACAACTTTCAAAGCTCGGAGAGCGAGGAGTGCCGCAAATGTGCGACGCAAAAAAGCAAAAACGGCACTAGCGCCCAACCGAAACGAAGCGGCAGAGTCTGTGTCGCCATAGTCATCAGCGGAAATCGTACGTGAATGACAGCAACGCCAGAACGCTTCGTGCCTATTTGTGCCTTTAAAGCCTTTATTTTTACGTTTACCGCCACGCATAACACCGCATTGGCCGTGGGCTTTCATAATTGCATAGTCGCCATCCATTATCGTGCCGATAGCGGCCGCAGTTTCTACCACAGCGGTTGCGGCAAACAGTAGTTTCGTGTTCACTCGGTACGCGCGTCAGCCGCGTGCCTAAAAAACTGCGTAGTCGCCAAACATGATTTCATGGACAACGACCGTGGTTTCGTCCTGCAGTTGTTGCAACGAACGGTAGTTTCGTTCTGGCTCGGTGTGTGCCTTCAGCACACTGCTCATAATCGCATCAATAGCGGCCGCGGTTTCCTCTGCAGCGGTTGCGGCAAACAGTTGTGTGGGTTTGACTCGGTACAAAGCTGTCGAGGATGAAGAGCCCCGGCTACATCGTAATGGATGGACGATCTGTTGGCGATCAGCTTAGTGGCCAAAACATATTGGGATGTGCGCGCGGTAGTGCAAAGCGTGTCGCAAATAAAGGCGCACGCCGCGGCCGTGCTGTGAAGGAAGTCGCGAGGCCTCGATGGCCGCTGCAAGAGTCAATGAGTCACGAGATGACGAGAATTCCACCTTCCGCTCAGGTTTTGTGCAAAATAGCAACAGGATTTGCTCATTCATCCACTAAATAAAGGCGTGTTGACATAGTAAGCATTTGCTTCTTGTTTTCTCGATATCCTCGGTAATTCGACATTCGGTTATTTCGGACATTTTGTCGGTCCCGTGAAATCCGAATTGACGAGGTTTTACTGTAGTCTGATCCACGCCAGGTTAGTATAGGCCCATGGAAATTTTCATTTCTACTGCACAGGTGCTGTGAGGTTGATTCTAATGTTAGGTCATTTCAGCTATTCCCTTCCCTTGTTAACATGAACCTAATTTTAGCAATTAAGATATCAGATTCTCTATCATTACTCCATCAAAGTGTGCAGTGTGAAAGGTGTAGGTGAAACTCAGTAAGACAGCAGCGCATTGCAGTGAACTCCAAGGCCAAAGGGCCACTTCTCTGCCTCATCCTCTAAGAGCTGCAGGAGGCGCAGTCAGAGCAACTACTGAAAATCACCACCTGACATTATCTGTATTGTGATGAGAGAGAGAATTATTGTTTATCAGGTGTGGCCAGAGATTGCATGCTTCAGTCACCTGTGCAGGCGAGGACATACATTGTCATCCCACTGGCTAGCGGATTCGATCTCTGGCAATGGCCTGATGGGTGCACTTGAACCAAACAAAAGCTGGAACAGCTTTTGAAGTAGAAAAATCTTGGTTTTGGAGCAGCATTCACTGAGAGGCCCACTGACAGCCAACCAGTGATATCGGCCGGTAGGCCCAGCTCCAGTGGACTTCGTGGTCGAAGGTCTCTTGTGATCCAGCTGATACCACCCCAGCTTTTCAAAGAGCACTTATTTCGTGTCAAAATGATTAACAATCGACCATGAGTGGCATAAGTTGTCCAATAGTTCGGCCACCTAGTACAGCTCAGTGTCATGCAGTAAGTAAACTGGTTTACATGATACTGTCAATTTCGTATGTCGACAGCGGTGGCACCACTTATTCAGTCACATTTTTTGCTTTGTGATTCCAAAACAAAATTTAATTATGCAACATGCTGTTTTCCAGATTACATAGGTTCAAGTCAGTAGCTTAATTTGGGAAACTGTAAAGAAAATCTAGGAAGGTCTTTTTATTATTATTATTTTTAAGTACCGCTAATTAACAAAAGGCCTTAACTTGAGCGCTTCTCGTGAATTTTCAATGGCAACTAGAGCAAGGATATTTGCTTCAAATTTCAATGACTTTCGTGGCAACAGGTTGACAAAACTTGAAAACAGTGCTTTTTACAAGTGCGGAGAAAAATAGATGGACCTTGACCAATATTGTGCAACGTTTTGTTTCATGATATTATTTCTCCACATCAGAGTAATGATACTTTGTGCCAATTAGAATCAATACTATTTATCCATATTCTAGCACTAAAATCTTCAGAGCCATAGCCAAACACTATTTTTAGAGCTAACCAAAATGTGGATTAAAATCCACGACTGCTTGGGCACTTCCATACTTTTTTCGTGAGGACAGATTTTTATTTTTTTTTGCAAAACTAAGATTCATTTAGTTGTCCTTGGCACTCAGGCAACAAAATATAATTTTTTAATTAAAATTAAAGTGGTCACCGTACATGCCCAGCTGAACTTATCTGAACACACTCCCCTGCCTTTAATTGGCCACTATCCTCGAAACACTTGCACCATCTCTTATAGTAATTACAAACTACTACACCAGCTCCCATCATCACGCGCTTAATGCAAGGATGCTGAATGTCAATAGATGTGGACGACGAATGGCAGGGGATGCAAGAGAGACCAACGTCCCCACAGTAGAGAAGTGTTGCTTCGCTAAAATGGGGTGACAGAAGTATGTATTTTGATGGGAATTTGAAGGAGAGTTTGATTTTGTTTGTTGTGAGGCTTAACTTCACTGGATGTAGTGACAAAAATTTTGTGAAACTAAGCTCTCAATGCCATTCAATTCAGCGCCCCGTATTCACCTCATTTCATCTGGGTATCCTGTAAAGTTGACGGTTTCCTCTGTCACTGCTAATGGTTTCTGTGGCGGTGAGCTCACTTCTGTTGATGACGGCGGTACAGCCGTGGTTAACTGCTGTGTTGGTACGTCCACACCAGTTGTAAGTGCAAACTTGAACTGCAATAGAAAACAATAAAGAAAGGCATGCACAACTCTGCAACTCCTAGTACCAACGATCTAAAAGCGCTACAACTACCAAAACAACTGGAACATTACATGTCTTTCTGTGTCTTTCACATTCACCATGCTCAAAACATTCAAACTTCGTCATGTGATCAAACAAGCACAGCTCCTCATGTAATGTCACTCTTGCACATGTCAATAAAGTTCTTGCATTGCACTGAATGTGCCAAGTACTATCCGCACCGCAGATGAGTTGCAATACATGCTACCTGCATCACAACTTTTCATCAAGATGGATCATTACCCAAGACGTCTTTTTGTGATTTCCTCACTATTTATGATCCGAAGCGTCCACGAGTTAACCCAAACACAGAAACTGGCAAGGAAGTGTTCCACATGCATGGGTAACAAGCACAACTTGCACCACAAATGCAATCAGCTTTGCAAAAGATGTGAGCAGGCTCACTGAGAAGTCACACCGTAGGTTTCAGTTAAGTTCCAGAAGTGTCTCTGGCCAGTTCCGTGCAATGCTAGCTATGCAGCTTAAGATGAGTGACGCAGGTCGTTTGGCCAGGAGGTGAATGCGCTTGTGCTGCACTCTACAAATACATTAACCATGCCGACGTGGTGTGGTTTAAAAGATGAATGTTTGCATTTCACCGCCGTGGAAATGTGACAAACATGGCTGTAAATCAAACATGTCACCTCGCTCACTGCAGTGGAACATCAACGACCATTGAGCCACAATAGACAGGTAGCCTCCCACATTTACCCTACACTGTTATTGGCAATCCCTGCCACACGCTTTGAGCACCAGCAGAATCTCATACCGAAATTATAAGAGGAGTCTGTTGCCGCAACTGTTTAACCAGCATAGGATCCACGAGTAGTGCATGAAGCTTTCAAAATTTGGCGTAGCTTCAATAAGAACAGTACAATGCAGCTTATTTTACTACTTTTGGAGTTTTAACAAAGGGAAAACCAAATTCCGATTCTGCGTAATAAATTTTTCAGGATAACACATTTTGGTTTTTCCTTTCCCGATAATACGATTCAGTTGGATAATACGTGTTGGATGATATGATTTTCGGATGATACGCTTTATTTTCCGGTTCCCGTGAAGATCGGATCAACGAGATTCCATTGTACATCGTTTTTCTAATAAGTTTACGCTTCCTGGGGAGGTAGCGTTTACGTCTCATGCCGGTCAGTGTTGTTCACATGCACTAGATCGGTCGGCGGGCGGGCTATGTTTTGCTGGGCTCGGACGTGACTGGCATGCTGCCACACAGCCGTTATCGCTGAGATCGGCCACACGGCACCAAGTGGCCCATCTCGGCAATAATGATGCGGCAGGATGATAGTCGTATAAAACAGTGTGCTGGGTACAGTGCCAGGAAGTTTCTGTCGTTGACAAGTCACTGTTGCTAGTTACACGAAATGTTGCAAAAGCAATTTTATATTTGAAAGTGGTTGACGGACAATAATGCCCTGGCTCGAGGTTGCAGAGCCAACGCATGGCATCACGCTTGCGTTCCTCTCGCGTAGATGCAATCTCAGATTTCTTTCATCAACATTAGTGTGTACTTTTATAACGAATATCAAATACAACAAAGCAATTTTAGTAGAAGCTGCGAACGAGGTTCAACTACTAACTAGCATATATACTTCAGCTTGCTGGTGCATGTTAGAAGATTGCTAATGGGATAGAACAAAGAGGCAAACGTGTAAATTTTTCGCTTTTTTTCTTGTTTCCACGTCCTTCAAGGGGCCCTGAAATACTTTTTGTACATAGTAAGAAAGCACTGCCGATCTGTACAAGAGACTCCTGTGAACATGCAAGCCAAATATTATTGCACTGCCTGCAGCAGGGAATTAACAATGTCCTGTCGAAAACAGCAACAAAAAAAATTGCTTGCTTTCGCTTCCACAATGTCGTCATGCAGCATCACCAAAAGGAGCTGGCCTCCCCGACCGCAATTGGATGATTTCCTGAGCATCACGAACATTGTCATTAACATCCAATTGCTAATTTTGAGTTGAATAAATGAAAAGTATATAGCATATATACTCACACAATGAACGCACTTTTTCCCCCAAAAAATCGAAGCAAAATTGAAGGGTGTGTTTATTATGCGGGGTAAACTTTATGGGAAGATTTTTGAAACAGCAAAAATTGAAAACTAAGATGGTAATTACTTGAAAAATGCATTAAATAACTTATCTTGGCAGTAAAAATAGACGTAATCTATTCGCAAACCGTAACAGCATTTTTATTGCACTTCACCACGCATCGAAACCACTAGACCTGTCATCCAGGTCGCTGGCCGCTTCATCCATATTGTCGTTCCTCAACAGTTCGTCCTCACAGCCACTTCCGGCTGTCTGCCGTTATCACAAGCATCACATATTGAAGCGTTGCTTTTCTACAACTGTTTTGACAAGCACGCTGTGTGCGTCTCCTTGCTCGACTGTCCTGCTCATAGGCATGTCAAAGTTTATTGGTATCTGATCAGCGTTTCCGTTTTGCAGATAAACAGGTAGATAAACTCTCAGTCCTACAGCAGGCGTATAACTCGACTGTGGGCCCATCAAGCACAGCGAAACCAAAGAAAGGCAGAAAAGCGAGCAACAGACTACGCCGACCATGTGCTGGCCGCCCCTCTTTCACTTGGACTCTCCCAAGCGCTGCGACCTGCCGCGCATCACGCACGCACGCTCTCCTTTTAAGTCAGAGTAGAGTCCGTAAACTGCGTTAAGTACTGTTGTGGAGAGCCAGTTGCCGTTTTTCTTTCTCTCTCGAGCCTGTGCGGTGCCTTTGCGCTGGCACTGGTGGCAAACATGCGGTACGAGCAGGCTGAACGTTATCGCAGTTGCCGCTTCCGTCAGGTCCCAAGTGACCATGATAATGCGCAGCTTGTTCTTACTGCATGCTTCCCGTCAGTGTTCTCTCGTCATGCCTTTGCCATGGACGGGCATCGACATTAAGTGCGCTTGCTTTAAACACATGCGTGAGAGCAAATGATCCTAGTCTCTCCGAAAAACTACAGCACGGCCGTTCAATCGTGGGACCACACAGTAGCAAAGTTGGGGTTGCGTTCATTACGCAAGAAAAAAAAAGTTCACATTTCTCGCGACCAATTTGGGGGTGCATTCATTGCACGAGTGCATTCATTACACGAGTAAATACAGTATGTATGTGATCTCAAAAGGACTGAAAACTATTTCATCTTTGCACTGCCACTCTACGCATGACAATTGCACATAGCTGCGTCTGCTGCACGTGGCCTCCGAGATAGCGGCAGTGTGCTGCATAGCGTAGTCTACCGAGGCCGCCACAGGGTGCCACGATGAGCCCTCTCACTGCCGACACTAAACGTTTGCGTAGAGCTTTGCCTCCTGTAGCTTCCAGCGCGCCAGCAGGGATGAAAAGAAAGAGAAAGCCACGTATCGGTGCGAGAACTCAGCTTATACTTGAAGGATTATAAAAACGTTTGCAGCACGATATTCGTGAGGCGATGTTCTTTAATAATGAAGCCATTCCATGATTAGCTAGAAAACCGTTTCAGGGTCCCTTTAATACTCTCCCGAAGTGACAATTCTATCATGCAACTTTCAGCAAACATATAAATCATTGTACTAAGTAACAATAAGCAAACTAAGAACAACAAATAGCCATAATCTCATTTTTTTTTACCAGCACTGTTATCGAGTCTGAGTATGGTCTCACCTCAAAGGATACACC
>NW_023606849.1:0-60001 GCF_013339745.2 Dermacentor silvarum | reverse complement strand
CATACCGCGCGCGGCGAGGGCTTGATCGCCGTTGGATTTTATACGGAACCTCACGGCGACGGCGACGATGACGGAAACGGCAGAAATGCACCCGGAATGTCCTTATAACTGCTATCGCTCTAAAAAATAACCAGAGTGACGCGCTAGAGCACTTTCCAAGCACAAACGTTCAAGAAGCGATACAATCTCACCGTTAACATTGCCCGTCGTTGCGCCATTAAGTTGGCGGTAAGCTCGGTGCAAAGGGGCTACACAGTCACCTTATCGAATGCTGCAGCTACAAGCGATGCTGATTGCAATAATTTTGTTCGACCTTGCCTGTTTTCATGATAGATAGTAAGCATTTCGTTTTCAGAAGAACAAAAAAATATTTGTCAGTGCTAAGCATGTCTTGTACGGTCTTGTTTGTCCGCGTCATATCGCTCTGCCTAAATCGCCTGGAAATCACATACACTTGCTCAACTACCTGTACTTTTGTTGTACATGCAATATGTATTTGTGTTAATGATATGACAGTTGTTCTAACATATAAGACGTGTTTTGTTTTAATCTGAAGAATGCTTTTAGCACGTGGTAGACAGCTTAAATTCATTCCCTGAGTTTAATTACTCTAAAATGTTCCCATTGCTTCCAAAACAAATCAATAGGGATATTTGAAATGAAATCAAATTTTCAGTGCTCACTGCTCGGAGCCTTTGCGGATCTGGACACCATCAGCGCATTGATGTTGATGCGAGACATCTACGTCGTCCTCGCAGAAAGAAGATTTCGCAACGGTGAGAAACACCTCAGTGTCATACCACCACTTAACTACACTAAGCTAACACACAACACTAAACCTCCTTGACTGCTTTCCGCTCGCTGCGACATGCTTCATAGTAAACAATACCCGATATAGGGACGCGCCTTTAACGACTCGACAGTGTTTTCTCTTAGGTCATATTTTGAAGAAACATTTGCAGAAAATAACTTGGAGAGAGAAAAAAAAAACATTAGCTCTTTAGTGCTTCTCGGAAACGCCCTAAGAGCTGTAGAGCTGTTCAAAAATTACAACTTTCGATTGTAATCTATGAAAAATACGTGGTACGTCTGCAGACTAAGCGAACTACAAAAGCAGCACCATTGCAAGCTCGTAGTTGCACAAAATTTTCGTGACTCATAATTGCACATAAAAAAGTCGTTAGGGTTGTTTCATTAAAGGTGCCCCTCTCCTTTTCTTCTTTTAGTAGAGCCGCGCCACAATTATATATAAAATTTTTTTTAAACCACCTTGAATCAGCTGAACTGCTCGCAATGAAATGCTGCCTCTACCACGCCGCCGAAGCCTTTCCTCCTTTTTCACCCGTTCTACAGCGCTCAAAACTACGTCCCATGCTCCCAAAACTATTGATACTGGTAGTTATCGTCGCACTCAGCTTTAGTATTTCCATGGCCTCATAGATCGCGCGGTCCGACCACTAATCAAGTGGCATGCAATATTTGCGTGGTGACATTGCCCTCCGTCCCAAGACAGCGCCACTGCTTTCGGACTAAATGACAGTAGGAAATGTTTTTTTTTTATTTCAGAGTTTATACTATTGTGACCGCTGCTGCTTGCAAGTGAAGGGAATGGGCCACGTTTTATTAAGTAGAAGTCGCTTCATTGCGATGTGAATGAGGCAAGCAAATAGATACAAAAGGCATATTGGCATTTCAAAAGTGACCACGGGGAGAATAATGAGCGAATCATAGAGGTGAGGAAGAGAAATCTGACCAATTAGTGGATCAAGGTAATAGATCTGTAATGAGGATGAGAAAGACTTAGATCTCTATGTTTCAAGGTCGCGTTGTGAGGTGCAGAAACTCGCGTGACCCAAGGAAGGCCACAACCGAACCAAAGCATGTCCAGTCATGTATAAAATATGATTAACAATTAGCAAAGTTAATTAATGATTGATTATAGATTGGATTAAGGTGGATTAGGTTGTACTAAATTGGATTCGGATGAATTAAAGTTAATTAAGGTCGATTAAGGCCTATTACGGAGGATGCATTAGGGTGGATTAGGATTAGTATTAGGGTGCATTAGGGTGGATGAAAGAGGATTAAGGTGGATTAAACAGGATTAGGCTGGATTAAGGTCGAGTAAGGTGGAATAAGGAGGCTTATGGAGGATTAAGGTTGAATAAGGTCAAAGTGGCATGTCTGCTTACTTGATGGCCATTGGCATCGTCACCTTCCCTTCACTAAAACGTAAGCCTATATATATATATATATATATATATATATATATATATATATATATATATATATATATATTGCTGCCGGCCGGCCTGATTACTAGGCCTTCGGCAGGAGTGTGTGTGACAAATGGTTGTACGGAAATCATATTTCGTCCAGACGTTGTATGGCGGCATTCTTTATTACGAGGCCGTGTTACATCCATTTTCATTCTCAACGAACATGGCGCAACGTGTGATTGTACTGCGAAGCTGAACGAAGAGGCCCAATTTCTGCCTCATGATGGGACTCGTTCGTTATACTATATAGTGGCCGAGTAAAGCAGCTTCCCTACACCTTTTTCCAGGACGCGACATCGCAACGCATTCCCAGTGTGGTGCACAAGACAGGATGAATAACTTGAAGTTAGGGAGCACCTACTGAACGTTTAAAGATTTTTATTTCGCTTAAGCTGGCCTTGACTGCACGCAATCGTGATGGATCTGTCTTTCTGCACTTTTGGAAAGTCACAAAATCTTCAGCGACCATATGCAAAAAAATACATTCTGGGGTTTGACGTGCCTGAACTACAGTGAGATTATAACGCATGCCATAGTGGGGGAGTGTGAAATAACTTTGACCGCCTTTGGTGTTTTCGCGTGCGCCTAAATTAAGTGCATGAGCCGGCGATCTCGAGCTCAGCAGCTCAACGACTTAGTCAGAAAGTAAGCTACCCCAGCAGGTCTCGATCCTGCGGCGCTCGACATTTACAGTAGGAAGTGCGACCACGTTAAACAGATCTAGCGCTTTTGTGTTATTAAGCTAATTAAATAATTAAGTAAATTTTTGCGATTAGTATATGCTGCCTTTCCTGTCGCGCACCGAGTACGTAAACATCGTATTGTAGAGAAAATACACGGAGGATTGATGTTGCGGATGTAGAATCAACATTATGTATATTACTAAATCATAGCGAATACCTACGAGAAAAAAAAAAACATTTTGCACTCTAGCCAGCCACTGTTCACCCATCAAATAGCTTCTGGAGAAAAATATCTTTTTGTCTTACTGCTATTGACCAGGCAGCCTTCACTGGCAACACATTTAGCTGTTACTTTCACTGTCTTTTCCATTGCTAGTCGACGGCCTCTAAAAAAAACGAGAGAGAGAGCGATAGAGAGAAGCGATGGCACTCCTAACTATTCTGATGGAAATCCAACAGGCTGTCTCTCTCGTGAACTTCACCATAACCGTGAACAGTGGCTCAGTGACTATGGTGTTCTGCTGCAGAGCACTTGGTGCGTGTTCAATGGCTCCCACGGCGGCCGCAATTTTAGGAGAGCACAAAACGATGTCCGTATTTATATTTAGGTGTCATTAACAAGCCCAGATTATTAATGCTACCCCCAACGTTTTTTCAGATTAAGCGTAGTGCGCGTTACCCTATTTACACGTATGTAATCGCGCGAGATGCGCTTACAAAATCCGGGTATCCGTGAGTCTCGAATATTGTAGCCACGTCTGTTAAAAGACAGGCTCATCGTGCCAGGGCGTGCGCGGAAATTTGGGTTACTGTTACAGTTTGGCGGGCTTCCTTCGTGTCTTTTTTTTTTTTTTGACGAAGACATGATGTGATCTCTTCCTTTTTTTTTCTTTTCTTTTTCTTTTCGTTTCAGCTGGAAACTTGGTGGATTTGTATTTGTATATAAAAAAATACAGCGGGACCATCCGTGACCAAGTATGCGGAGGAGAAATAAGGCTTACGTTACCCAATATCTGGACCAAGGTTGGCCACTAAAAGATTAAGGACGATTTTTTTATTGTTCTCATGTCAGATGTACAAATGTTACCATGTTTATGCATGCTCATGCCCTAAGCATAGGCAGTGCTTTCTGCTGCTAACCAAGCAGGAATGAATACGGAGAAACAATGTGCCATTGGCAGACACAAAATGTATAAATACACCAAGTGTAAGTTTCTGTTTATAAATTAAGCTATTAAGCTATTTATCAACATAAATAGCTTAATTTGGTGGCAAATATATGATGTTAAGAATCGCCTGGTCACGGCAAAGCTCGTACAGAAATTATGAAAGAATTAACGCAGGACCGAGTCCAGCCGTACGGCGAACCACAGAGTATGTCTGTCTGTCACCGGTGAGCGGGTGTGTGTTTATTTACGGAATGAACCGCGTTAAGTTAGAAAGAAATAATGCGCATACTTTCGTTTCCAGCATTTCCACTTAATGTGAAATTGGCGTAATTTTGGATCGTACACTTAGATCATAGTCCGTATCACCTTTAGTGACCAGATTCGTAGCTACGTGGCGTGGCACTAGAGCAATTGCACATATAAGGCGTTCTAATTTAGAGCTTCTGTCGCATTTCATTCTCAGAGATTAGTGCATGCTATTGTGAGGCTTTGTTAGCGCTCCACAAATTCCAATATTCTGTGCATATCTGGTGACTTGCTTGTGCGCTATATGTTTCTTCTGAATGCAGTGCGTTAATGAGAACTTGGCTGGGTGTGCGTCAGGAGATACAGTCAAAGTGAGTACACGGTGCCGACCTCTTTTATCAAGTTGAAACCAACGCAAACATGCATAAACCACTCGCAAATGGCGTAGATCACTACAGTCCACATATGGTCCAACTGCACGAAAGCATAGAGCAAGGAACGGGTCAGAAACTTGTGTTAGTTCGTCTTAAGACAAGCAATATTTATTAGAATGGCGTCCTATAGGACTCTAATCCGCATGGTATCTACTACCGTGGTGCCGTAATAAAAAAAATGTCGCAGTTTCGCCCGAAAGGCGAAGCATCGATTGCGATAGCAAATTATTAGAGAGCTATTCGGAGTAGGGATAGTAGTTTTATCGGCTGCATAAACTTGGACACATTGGCTTACTAACTGAATTAACAATCGTGGTGTCAGTGCGCACGAGCAAACATGAATACATCACACTGAATGATCGCAGCCAACGACTGTCAAAACGCTGGCAGCAAGCGCAGGTTCGCGCGGTCTATCGCTTCAACGGAAACTGAGCGGCGAATGCACAGCGCATACAAAGGTCAGAGCCGTGTGGAGATAAGAGACGGTGCGGACGACCGGCATCCTCGGGCAACGCGCAAAGAAGTTGTTGGCAGAGGAGAAGCTGCCCCCCCTTCCCCCCTCTTCCCGCTTTGTTGCTTTCGCGTGGGAGATTGAGTGGCAAGATACGCCTTTGGTGCCGGAGCACAGCGCCGCCCCGCCTCCCTCCCATACCCCCACGATCTTTCGCTCGACGGTCACGTTTGCTTTCCGCCGAGCGTTCGCTCTCCGTGATAACGCGCGCGCGGGAGGGGGGGGGGGGGGGGGCTTCGCCCTCTGTGATAGCGCGCGTCCCCCACGCGCTTTTGCTCGCGCATACGGCGCGCGGCGACGATTTTATCGCCCTTGAAATCTATGCGGAACCTCACGGCGACGGCGACGCCAACGGCAGAAATCCGGTAGAAGTTTCCATATAATTGCTATCGCAATAAAAGATGCATTCATTTGTCCAGTCTCATCCCGGAATCTATGAACTAACGTGGTGTCTCGAACATTGAAACAAAATTGTGAAGATCCCTCCCAATGTTTGAACAGACATTATGGGAAACGTGTTCCACGTAGGCGATACTAGTTATTAGGTGTGTGTGTGTGTGTGTGTGTGTGTGTGTGTGTGTGTGTGTGTGTGTGTGTGTGTGTGTGTGTGTGTGTGTGTGTGCGGCATACTACACGGCTTCTCTAGCCTCCCCCCGGCTCGAGCATTGCAGCCCGGCGGGCGCACGCGGTCGCTCGGGCGGCGCGGAGTAAACTGCGCCGTCCTTTTCGTACCCTCACTCCTGAGCGTTCCACGCGACTGGAAGACGGCGCGCTTCCTTACCGCTTCGTTCGCTTTCATGCGTGAGTCTGAGTTGCGATCGCCGGCTCACCCTCGCACGCTTTCACTCGCACATAGAGCATACGGCATGTGGCGACGATTTTATCGCCCGTGGAGTTTATACGGAACATCATGGCGACGGCAGAAATGCGCCTGGAGTTCCCATATAATTGCTATAGCAAAAACACACATGAGTTTTTCCTACTCCTCTTCTAGTAAGGTTAAGTGCTTCTTTGCCCGAATGGGTGGATTTATCAAGAAATAAACGAACACCAACACCAATTGACCTTTCGAAAGTAGTTGTTCTGTGGTTTTATTTACTGCAAGCAACTTTTTTCAAATAAGTTTTTTTCTTGTGTGACGGGAAAGAAAGTACATCGTGGTCTTGTTGATGTTTAAGGTGAAAGCCCTAAATCTCTATGTTTCAAGGTCGCGTTGTGAGGTACAAAAAGTCGCGTGACCCAGGGAAGGCCACAGGTGAACGAAAGCATGTCCAGCCGTGTATAAAAGATGATTAACGATTAGCAACGTTAATTCATGATTGATCAGTGATTGTATTAAGGTGGATTAGGTTGAAATAAGGTGGATTCGTATAGATTATGCTGGATTAAGGTCGATTAAGGTCTATTACGGAGGATTAAGGTTGACTAGCGTGCATTAAGGTGGATGAAGAAAGATTAAGGTGGATTAAACAGGATTAGGGTGGATTAAGGAAGCTTATGGTGGATTAAGGTGGAATAAGGTGAATTACTGTAAGCTTTACAAGGCTTTCGCGTTCAGGTCTCTAAGGCTGGGAGAATACCTGGGAATTTTTTTTTCGTAACAATCTATCTCACGATGTATAACTTAGGACCTTAGCACAATGCGCTGAAACGCATGAAAAAGTGCCTGTTAGATCTGTAGCGAAAGGTTTTCTTTTTTACAGCCAAGCTGTCTGTGGCTAGTGATCTATGCATTTTCCGTGTCAATTGGCATTTCCCGTGTCAGATTTCCGTGTGCAAATGCTCAGCTCCCAAATATGATGCATAATCGTTTACACGTTTCTCCACTTGGATCTGCCTTTTCAGCAGATTAGTTATCAATAGGCATCATTTTCAATTCAGTCGACTATCAGGTAGATAATAAGGGTTTCTCAAAGATTCCCCGCTATCCGGCCCACGTCGACCATGTGTACGCTCGCATCGCCCTCTCTTCGTCGTCATTCCAAGCGCTTGCATGCCTAGTTTCCTTCCGCTCTTCCGGCGTGGCATTCCCGTCGCGCGTGTCTAGTTTCCTCCGGCTCCCCGCAGTGGCGGTAGTCTTCCACGCGAATGTATGCCGCCGATCACGACCGCCGATCAAAATAAAGGTGTGCGTGCGTGTCTTTCTTCGGCACGACCGCCGTCGCCGCTCAAGAGAAATAACATTTGCTCATATCTTTGATCTAAATGATGTGTCACCTTTATGTCGTATGCTGAACTGCTCCGCTGGTAATTCACCTTCACAGCAGTGGAATGGCGTGTCATTTTTTACAGCCAAGCTGTATATGGCCACCGCGGCAAATTTGCTGCGTCCGTACGGGTAAACCGTCGCGTCGACAAAGAAAAATTTTCGTCTGCAGGGCTAGTGTAATTTTGAGTTTCCGCGTAACAGAATTATGTTTTCTCCTATGTTGAAATTACAATCCGATGCTATCAGTCTGCACGTTGTGTGTAAGTCGTACTTTACACATTTTGTGACGCACTTTACTGTGAGAAATTGAATTAGTTTATTAACGCACTTGCGCAAGGCAAACGGTCGACTAGAATGAGGATATATGCTGCACTCTGGCACATCTGCGTGCGCGCATGACGAACGTGTGCACACGATGTATCTGTCCTTGCTGAGTGGGCGCTCTTTCCGTTGCATCGGTCGCGCCGAGTGTGCAGCGACCGCAATCGACATCAGGGCAAGACTGGTAAATAATTACAGTGACACTCTCATCGTGAACGCGGGTTACGTGCATGCGTATGGATGCCGCGAACCTGCACCACGGCGTCGAAGCACCAACGGAAAGGGCGCGAACGAGGTCGTGGACACTACGTTGATCTCGACGGTGCGACGCCTTGTGGTGATGGCGCTTGTGTAACTTCGGCAATAGCTTCGCTGTACATCGCGCGTAAACGCAAGGTCTGCAAGGCGACACTTATTTGTGTCTTACGTACAGGCGTGATGCCCTGGAGCACATGATTGAACCGCAGAGTGATTGCATAAACTTGACGGTTGGGAGCATCTTAAGGCCTTTGAAGGAAGTTTAACTTAGTACAGTCAAGCCAAATGATACATCATGTTTTTACTCCCAAGTGGCCTGCTTCTTATATGTATTGTTGCTAACAAGGTATTAAAGCAGAATAAACTGCCACCGTGGCTTAGTTCGAGCACCGCGCTGCTGTGCTCAAAGGAAAAGGTTTGATTCCAGCATCGGTAACACATATTTATTTTAATAAACTGAGCCGAGGGAAGAACCTACCTAAAACAAAGTGCCATAAACGAGCCAAGCAACGCACAGATTTCAAAATAAGTGCACAGCTTTTATGTGACGTGTGGCATTGACAGGTTGTCAGACGGTTTATTTCATTAATATGTGTAGTTATTTGTATGTGTGAAACAAACACTAACGATGCGTAATTCTTCCAGGGAAGCACAATACAGTCCATAGTACAGTTCGAAGAAGTAAGTGCAACTCGGGACATCTTTTCTACAAAACGTTTTTATTTACCTTGTACACCCTCCACAATACCGAAGTCACTATACCCCCCAGTTATTTCAGTTCACTATGTGAATGCACCCTAAAAAGTTTCAAGTTCGAAGCTGGAGGAGACGATTTTAAGTACAATAATGTAGAGTTTATCTGGTTCAGCGATAGAAAAAAAAAAACTTCATGTGCGTGACCAGCACAATAAAGCTAGTGAGGTTGCAGTGCAGAATTTCTCTCAGAGCTCTGTACGACAACAGTCTGTAAGGAGCGTTGAGAGGAGGAGTGTCGAAGACACCTTGGTAAGACAAACATGGGAATGATGATGTTTCCTAAGAAAACTTTGTTAGGGAGTTTAGCATTCACACGCACAGTGTAGATGTAAGTACGCTTAGTTTGTAGCGTCGAGTAAACTAAAAAATGCATTAGGAACGATCGTACCTGAAGTTCAGCAACGCAACACAACATCTTAGCAACACAGCGCAAAATAAGAAATAGTGTGGAACAAGAGAGCGCTATCTCACCTAAACTGGAATTCATTGTTCTGTACACAGCTGTGCACGTGACAATAGTTCGACACAAACTGACTTAGCA
This sequence comes from Dermacentor silvarum, assembly GCF_013339745.2. Taxonomy (NCBI): domain Eukaryota; kingdom Metazoa; phylum Arthropoda; class Arachnida; order Ixodida; family Ixodidae; genus Dermacentor; species Dermacentor silvarum. The sequence continues at coordinate 50,594 of NW_023606849.1, read as the reverse complement.
ACTCGACCTCTCAGATGAAGCTGTCTAGGAGGCGCGACTTATAAACAAAGGTTGAAAATAGAACACAGAAATAGTACAGTCAGAGGCTTAGAAGATATGACAGCAGCATTAGCATGATCGTGAAAAGGCCGCTTATATAAATTTTTTAAACGAAAGCAAAGTCAGCCACCCCACCCTAAAAAAATGCATAGCAGTTTAGTATTGCGAAGTGGCTAACAGATAATAATCTGCAAATGCATCACGCAAATGGCTGCACGAAGTGAAAGAAGTCAGTACACAGTGGTCCCGATGTCCATGTCTAGATGTGCCGAGAGTACTTTTTATTTCGTTATAGGCGTGACTAGCAAAGCTCGCGCTGCTGATGCAGGTAGCAAATCATTATATCACGAGGTCTGTCTGTCACGATCCGCTAAAGCATGTGTTACTTGCGCGTTGTTTCTTCCTTCGGAAAATGTCCAGTGCATCGCCAAGGACCTGTTCGACAGTGTTCCACAAGATGCGATTGAGGACCTCTTTTGCGACTTTCTCAAGAAGGTGCAAGTGACTTCCGCCGCCGGTTTGAAATCGAAAAGCTTGCTGATGTTGGTATTCAAGGACAAATGTAAGTGAGCACAGCTTTGGCGCAAGTCGTTGAACCCTTTGTGTCCGAATGAGATAACGCGTCGAAGTACTGCAACGGGAGTTCAGAAAAACGCGTATGTTAATATTTTACCTGACCAATTTTGCATTTCATTGAAAGATCCCTGTGCCTTTTCCTATTCTTTGGTCCTTATGTATGCATAAAGCGTGAGGTGTTGTAAGTTATAGTGATGAAACGTTCCATTTCAGTTATCTCATTGACCCTCCCTTGCTTAAGCAGTTATTGGAATTATTTTGCATCGGAACTTTCTTCTGTAACGATTCACTATGGTGTTCGTTTGTCTGCTTTTGCTGAGTGCCTTATTCAAAATGGGCTCTGGGTTTCAGTAAAGCTGCTTTCTCAAGAGCAATTCCCAATCACAGCCTCGTCCATGAGACTGATAGAAAATAAAGTAATATTAATATTGTATCGTGATCTGATAGTACGCTTACCAGTGCAAACCACGTCATTATTTCTACTCGGCACGAGCCGTGCCCTTTCTCTTTACTTTTCCCTCTTTGCTCTTGGCGTGTCTTTATAAGCAAGCGCAATAAAGGACACAAGCAGTTTTTCGCCCTTCACCATGTCGGCCTGGTCGATGCTTCGCACACGCCCATAACGCACGGAACTTTACATGGTGTCAAAAGTGGCCGCCCAGTGCAACACTATTCAGCGGGAGCAGAACCTCGGGCGCACCCAGGAGCAGACATGGATGTGCTGAAGCCACCGGGACCACTACTCATGACAGGTGATATGGGCAAGAATTGGCAACGGTTTAAGCAGATGCTGGAGCTCTACTTCACGGTAACAAAGCCGCATGACAAACCCCTGAGCAAGGCAGCGAAGACAGCAGTACTACTGAGCTTAGCAGGGGAGGACGCATTAGAAGTTTTCAACAACTTCTCCTTCAGCGAAGGTGAAAGCAAAGAAGACTACGATACCGTCGTAGTCAAGTTTGACGCATACTGGGCTGCTCAAACAAACGAAGTCTACGAGCGGTATCTGTTCCGAAAGCGGACGCAGACAGCGGGGGAGAGTTTTGAACAGTTCGCACGAGGCGTGAGGATGCAAGCCCGATCGTGCAATTTCGGAAAGCTAACAGACTCCATGATTCGCGACCAAATTGTGATCGGCATTAGCAATGACAGCCTCCGGGCCAAACTCCTGCAAGACAACGAGCTCACGCTGGCCAAAGCCGAAAACATATGCAAGGCATCAGAGGTAGCTGCTTTGCAATGCGAAGCATGGTCAGATAAAGTAACCAAGTAGATCCAGTGAATGTCGCTCGGATCTCAACCAAGCATCCAAAAATGTTGAAATGCTCACGTTGTGGCAGAGAACACAGGCCACGCGACTGCCCAGCTTATGGCAAAACTTGCAGAATCTGTAACGGAAGGAATCACTTTGCTGTTTGCTGCAGAAGAGCGGCGCGTGTAGATGAGCTCCAGGATGACGGTGATGGCAACGACTTTGAAATTTTAGATGTGTGTACCGGTAACATACGGAATGAGCGAGATTGGATGGTGATAGCGAGCCTTGGCGGCGACGAACTAAAATTCAAAGTCGACACGGGATCTCAAGCTAACCTCATACCGTATTCAGCCTACAGGAAGCTGCGGCCAATGCCGCCTGTCAAACGCAGCAACACCACTTTGCGGTCATACGATGGGGCCATCATCAAACACCTAGGCGTCATCAGCCAAGAAGTAGTCATCGGTGACAGACGCCAGCGCTTGGACTTCTTCGTCTCCAAGAAAGGAAGAAAGGCACTGCTCGGGCTCAAGGCAAGTGAAATGCTCGGGCTAGTTACCAGGACAGTCAACGCAGTAGCAGCGAGCAGCTCCGAACAAGTAATGCAGGAATTCGGCGAGCTATTCGAAGGCACCGGCTGCGTACAGCGACACTACAAGATGGTCCTGTCTGCGGATGCTGTCCCAGTGGTTCAAGCTGCCCGACGAGTTCCTTTGGCCCTAAAAGAACCACTTCGCAACGAGCTGAAGCGGATGGAGCAAGCGGGCATCGTGACAAAGGTCACCGAACCGACTGAATGGGTAAGCCCATTGGTAATTGTCAAGAAAAAAGATGGAAAGTTGAGGGTTTGCATGGATCCCAGGATAATCAACGCTAGCATAAAACGGGAGCATTACGAAATGCCAAGGCGGGAGGACATAGATAGAGGCAGAACTGGCCGGTGCAAAGGTGTTCAGTAGACTTGACGCGAAAGCTGGTTTTCATCAAATTCCTCTCGACGAAGAAACGTCAAGAATCTGCACTTTCGCAACTCCTTTCGGAAGGTATAGGTTCTTGCGGATGCCCTTTGGAATTGCGTCAGCGTCAGAAGTATTTCAAAAGACTCTGAGCGAAATATTTGATTCCTTACCGGGCGTTCATGTGTATGTAGATGACATTTTGATTTGGGGAATCTCGCAGGAACAACATGACCATCGGTTGAGATCAGTACTCGAAGCTGCTAGGAAAGCTGGTCTTAAGCTAAACGCAGAGAAGTGCAAGGTTGGTGTTCACGAAATCGAATTTCTGGGTGATATTATCTCGAAAGACGGCATAAAGCCCAACCAACGGCTGATTGAATGCATGAAACAGATGCCCATTCCGGCCGATAAACAGGGAGTGCAGCGTCTTCTGGGTGTAGCCAATTATTTTTCCAAGTACCTTCCCTCCTTGTCGCAGAGGACGTCTTCTTTGCGCAGCCTAATCAAGCATGATGCAGTATTTGCATGGACACCAAACCACACGCATGAATGGCACAGTATCTGCGACAGCCTTGGCCAGCAGCCACTGCTAGCTATCTTTGACCCTCAGAAAGAAACAAAAGTGACGTCAGATGCATCAATGAATGGTTTGGGTTCAGCTCTCATGCAGCGTCACGGAAGTGAATGGCGTCCTGTGGCATACGCATCAAGGGTGCTGACGGACGCGGAACAGCGTTATTCACAGATAGAAAAGGAAGCATTAGCAGTGACTTTCGGCTGCCAGAAGTTTCATTACTTCATCTATGGTCGACAAATTGTCTTGGAAACTGATCATCGGCCGTTGATAGCTATAGCTCAAAAAGCAATCGCTGATATGCCACCTAGACTACAAAGGTTTTTTATGCGTTTGCTCAAATATGACTATGTCCTTCGATACGTTCCAGGAAAAGAACTCATCTTGGCAGACATGCTATCGCGAGCCACAGCCGTGATGCCGGACCAGGGCGATGCGGACGCTGATGCCGATGTGGAAATCCATGCTGTGAGTGCAGTTACAGCCCTTGTCAGCGACGTCACGTTGAAGCGGCTAAACGAAGAGACTGATAAGGATCCCTATTTACGCGCCGTAATTCAGGCCGTTCGCAACGGTGAAAAAGTGGAAGGAGAGCTGAAACCTTTCACAGGCGAGCTGTCAATTGTGAAAGGTGTTCTCCTGAAAGGTACAAAAGTGATCGTGCCTGTGTCCATGAGAAGCGAGATGATGGCACGAGTGCATGAAGGCCACATGGGCCTTAATAAGTGTAAAGCAAGGGCAAGAAGATTCATTTTTTGGCCAAACATTAACGCAGATATCACAGAAATGATCCAGAGGTGTGCTGTGTGCAAACGCTATGCATATAATCAGCCCGCCGAACCACTCATCATTAGACCTACACCGCATTACCCATGGTATAGGGTCGGTGTCGACTTATTCGAATACGGTGGAAGGTCGTATCTTTCAGTGTATGACGCTCTTTCTAACTTTCCAGAAGTGGAGGAGCTGCGTGACACATCGGCGACAACCGTCATCGACAAGCTGGGGGCCATATTTGCGAGATACGGTGCCGTATGAGGTGTGTACAGACAACGGACCTCAGTTCAGAAGCCGAGACTTCTGCCGATTTGCAAGCAGGTATGACTTCAGACATGTCACCTCAAGCCCGGAGTTCCCGAGGTCCAACGGACTTGCAGAGAAAGGTGTGCAGGTAGCTAAAAGAATTTTGAAGAAAACGAAAGAAGCAAGAGAAGATTTCTGGCTGGGGCTACTTAGCTACAGGTCAACCCCGTTAGAAGATGGACGATCACCTGGAGAACTACTGCAAGGAAGGCGATTAAGATCGACTCTTCCTGATTTCAGCAACCAGCAGAGAACCCAAGTGTGGAAACATGTTCAAAAGGAATATTCAAGACGGGTTCTACCACCACTGGAAAAGGGACAGACTGTTAGGCTGAAGAAAAAGTCTTGGTCACGGAAAGCGAAAGTGGTTAAGCAGGTGTATCCAAGATCATATGAAGTGTTGACAGAGGACAACAAAACACTCCGTCGCAACAGGCAACATCTGCTTCCCACAGGTGAAGCTTTCATCCAGGACGCACTGGAAGATGACCACGGTACTGAGGAATGCCAGCAAAGTACACACGCTGCTCCCGACCTGCCCGAGCAGATTAACGCACCGCCTGTAATGGCGACAGACCCCACTACATCATTACGAAGATCTCGCCGCCAGGGCAGACCACCTCAACGTCTGCAGTACGACTCGAATTTTCAACAGTTGTCTTGAACTCTTTACTTTTAATACTGTGAGGACGTGCATTACATAGCTGCTGTTCTTAAATGTGTACTTTCAAAAGGAGAGGGATGTATCGTGATCTGATAGTACGCTTACCAGCGCAAACCACGTCATTATTTCTACTCGGCACGAGCCGTGCCCTTTCTCTTTACTTTTCCCTCTTTGCTCTTGGCGTGTTTTTATAAGCAAGCGCAATAAAGGACACAAGCAGTTTTTCGCCCTTCACCATGTCGGCCTGGTCGATGCTTCGCACACGCCCATAACGCACGGAACTTTACAAATATCATTCGTTATATGCATAATTACCAGAAACGAGAGCTCAGATTCTGGATTGTGGGTCGTCAGAGTGCCCTCCAAAACCACGCTCATCAAGCGAATATCAGAAGCTATGCTGATATACTCTCACTTCTCAAACGGTCCAAAACGTAACGCTGTCTATCTCTTAATAGATTCTACCTTTTTATATGTTGAGTGGGCCGGCAGGTTCGGCCCAATCGTCCGCTCATTTCGGACCAGAGTCAGGCGAATACGATGGGTTCACCGTAATCCTCAATCCGTAATATGAAATATTTGAATGCCGGGTCACTGTTCAACGCACCATACCAGAGCTGCCGCATGACTATTTGTGGGTGGTGGCATGCTGGGAATCTTAAATGTTGCTCACGCGAGTAATTGTGCGATATGACTCCGAGAGAGAATACAGTTTAAAACATTTTCTTCTTTCAAATTGACAGAGATATCTGTGTTGCCTAAAAGTGCGTGGGCAAGTAAGAAACGTGTCTTGTAAATATGTATTGTGTAGGCTTAATATATTCCATTACCATTCACATACGGGGAACCATTGGGCGATACCAGAAAGTGGCGCTACGAGGCAAGTTTAACTAAAGTCACTTCAACTTAGACGAAATATTTACTGTATATGTGCTGCTTCCTGCGGAAAACAACACATTAACTCTACGGTGAACTTAAATTTAAACACAGCATAATTTAAAATACTGTAAAATACTGTATGCCCACCTACTTGAGGATTAAAACGATTCCACACGCAGTTTTCTTGATGCTTTCAGCTTGTTTGGCACTGGAATATAAGAAAACATCATTTCGATTAATGTCTAACGCATAAGCGTGCACTTGTGACCGGCATGATCGTGTTTTAGTTCATTCAAGCGAAAAAGTCGCTCAAGTGATTACTTATGAAGTGGCGTTTCATTATATCAAAAGGTTAAGTTCACCTGTTGCAAGTGGTTATGCCGAATGACGAGCCATAAGTGCAATGCCTGTAATGCATAACCCTGCCCCAGAGTTGTAGCAGTTTAACATAAAGAAAATGGCAGTTCCGAGTTTTGTCATTTATACGTGTGCTGTGACCTGTAATTTCACACAGAACAATGATACGGGAAGTGAAACGACCCACTTATGTATTGCACAAGTACGTCCGCGTGGCGTTATTAAATATCGTTCGCTTACTATGTTAAGATAGGTACGTGTGACCAAAAGCCACTATTACTGAGACAAACAGAAAAATACATCTGAAGCACTGCTAGAAAATAATTGTGGTTTCTTTTTTAGCACCTTAAAATTTCAATAAACAGATTTGTAATCTAACAGCCACCAGGACTATTCACATGCAGAGGCAAATGGTTTCTTGAACATTATTTGTGCACGAGTAACTTTGTTTCGTAATCAAGTTATGGTACGTTTATTACACTAGGAAATACGTCTGACGTGTTTTTTTTTTCTTTTCCAGGTTTCTGATTCATTTTGACCCTACCAGCTACGTCTGTCGAATAATATGATGTGGCTTCAACACACGAAGGAAGCAATGTGAACCCGACCAGAATGATTCCATTCGACCCTATAAATTCGCATGGTAAACCACGCTAGTATATTTAATTGGGGAAAAGGGGGCTATAACGGTCAGCATAATGAGAGATGTGCATGTGAGAGATGTTTCAATGTCCTTCCAGATAACGCGGCAGTGCGTAAACAGGCAGTCATGTGTCGACTACACCTAGGTCGCAGAAACGGTCTACGAACGACTAGACCAAATGATGATACACGAACAAGCAAACAATAGCCTGGGTAGCGATTATAAACATTTAACCTGAAAATTGGGAGATATAACAATGCAAAACCTGAACCAATAGCGCCAGATATTCTAAAAATGAATGAAAAGCAAATAACAGAGATTACAAAAAACACACAGAATAATTAGGACGGGAACAAACACTGCTATGACAGGGCGAAGTGAACACGACAGACAAAGCGCGTTCTGTGGGTACTCGCTTCGCCCCGTCCTAGCACTGTTTGTTGCCGTCCTAACGATGTACCAACAAGCCCAGGCTAGCACACTCACACAGAGAAGGAAATGGAGGCGTTTCCTACAAGCGTCTGGGAATATAAGGAACTAGTAGACGTTATGCAGCAGCAGATAAGAAAGACACTGCGAATAACAAACACACAAGGAAATAAAGCAAGCTATCGAAGAGTGTAAGCAGGCGTCAAGGGTTCATCGAGAAGCCAAAAAGTTAGGGATACACGAAGAAGAGGAGCTACTCAGATGGAACAAATATAGAGAAATGAAAAGGGTGGTGAGCGAGATCAAGCAAGAGAAATTAAATGCAGAAATAAGCGTTCGATGCATGACATTCACAAAAGAGACGAATGCGCGCCAAAAAGATTCTGGAACCATGTAAGAGCACTCGGAGCTTCAACTAAAAATTCGGAAACGGCTACAAGGGATGAAGGAGGTAACATGTTCGAAGGCGACGATGCACTGCAGTAGATCAGAGACGTTATTAGGGATAACTTCGGCAAGAAAGAAAGCGTAGTTCAGGCTCAAACACATCCAACAAAATAGTAGCATGACAGCTCAAAATTTATGATAGAAAGCTTTTCCCGGAAAATGTCCCTGATAACACGGCCGCAGGACCCGATGAAACCCCAAGCAGTTACTCAAAAATATTGGTCCAAAGAGCAAGGCACTGCTCACTAATGCCATAGAGCAAGTGATTAGATCGAAGAAAATTCCGGTTTGATGACTTGAAACCAAGATCAACCCAATCTACAAACGCATAGGTCGTAAGGATAACCCGAGTTTGAACAGGCCACTTACGGTAACGTAGGTGATATATAGAATGGCAATACGAGATATAAAATTTCAACTGTCTAAGTGGGTTGAAAAATGGTTTGCTGGGGGAACTGCAGAATGAGTTCAGGCCAGGCAGACGCTTAAAGGATAATATTAATACGGGGAGATGGAAAAAATTGTTTATATACAATATTTATACAGTGACAATATTTATACAGATGGCTCGTAACATTACCCTCCGGAGGCGAAAGCACCGACTCGGTGCAGTCGAAATACGACGGCATGGAAGAGGTTCACAGCACATAGGGTTGATGAGAGTGTGAGACACGATAGGGCTTCAGGCGGAAGTCGTGAACGATGTCATTGCGGAGTTGAGCCGATGGGGACGAAGACAATGGAGTGATTTCGTACGTAACGTCAGTCACTTGACAGCAAACTCGATATGGGCCGGTGTACGGGAACAGCACCTTTTCAGAAAAGCCGACGCGGCGCGCTGGGGACCAGAGGAGGACTAGGCACCTAGGAGCAAAGTGGGTAGTTTTGTGATGGCTATTGTACCGAGTTTGCTGGTGGACCTGCAACTCGATGAAGCGAGCGGGGCAATTTCACGTGCATTGTCAGCACGAGCAATGGCCTCTCTAGCGTAGTCGGTAGGTGGACACACGGAAGAAGGCAGCAACGTGTCCATGGACAACGTAGGATTTCAGCCAAATAAGAGAAAGAAAGGCGAATATCCAGCGGTCTCAGGTCTTGACGTGTTATACGCGAATGTCACGAAAGTTATTGCAGCCTCATAATCATGGTGGTTGGCGGATACATGTCGGTAATTGTTTGGTTCAGTCGTTAATCAAGCCTTTTCTCTGTGGATGGTACGCCGTAGTCAGCTTGAGCTGCATCGAGCAGGACCGTAGAATGTCCTCGATCACCTTCGAAAGAAACTGTCTGCCCCAGTCGGTTCTCGGTTCAGTCTGCTCCGCAAAATTACGTTGTGGAGTAAGAAGTCCGCACCGTCAGTCGCGCAGCTGATGGGACGAGCACGGGTGATTGCTAATCGCGTCGTATAGTCTGTACCTGCAGCGACCCGTCTGTTTCCTGAGATGGAATGAGGAAACGGGCCAAGAAATTCGAGGCCGACGAGATGAAATTACTCATATGGAATGTCGAGATGTTGAAGATGGTCAGCAGTCGGGAGTAGCGGCTTTTTCCGGCGCTGACAAAGGTCAAAAGAGGCCACGTAACGACCCACCGAGCGGGACAAGCCTGGCCAGTAAAACTGACCGCGTGCGCAATCGTATGCGCGCGAACCACCCAGGTGCCGCGCTGTTGGCGCATCATGAAGTTTGGTCAGAACAGTCGAGCGGAGGTGTGTCGGGATCACAAGTAAGAGGTCTGGGCCGTCACAAAGCAAAATGTGACGATATGATGTGTCATCATGGAGCACAAAGAGGTGGAGAGTGGCATCAGGAGTCTCGGAGTTGAGACGGTCGATAATCTTGCGTAGGACTGGGACGCGGCGTTGTTCAGCAGGAATGTTGAAGAGTTCAGAGATGGCAAGGACACAAGAACTCTAGTCGCTCGGTGCAGGTTCCGGCTGGTCGACGGGGTACCGGGAAAGGCAGTCAGCATCCTGATGCTAACGGCCGGACTTGTAGATGACTGTGTATGAGTATTCTTAAAGCCATAGTGCCCAGCGCCCAAGGCAACCCGTGGGATCTTTGAGCGAAGATAGCCAGCAGGGAGCGTGAGGGTCAGTGATGACAAAGGTCCGCATAGAGATAGGGGCGAAATTTTGCGACGGCCCATGCAAGATCGAGGCACTCTCTCTCTCTCTCTGAAATAGAATAATTTCACTCATCAGCGGAAAGGAACCAGCTGGCATACTCAATAACCCAGTCCTGACTACGTTGACATTGAGCCAGAACGGCGCCAATGCCATTTCCACTGGCGTCTGTACAGACTTCCGTGGGCGCAGAATCGTCTAAGTGAGCAATTACAGGCGGCGTAAAGAGTAGTGCGACGAGCTGCAAAAAGGCAGACGCTTGGCCAGGGCCCCAGGTAAAAGGAACGTTTTTCTTGAGCAGGCATGTGAGAGGCCATGCTATCTCTGCAAAGTCTTTCACAGAGCGACCAAAGTAAGACCATAGGCCAAAAAACGAGCGGTCGCCTTGCAAAGAACAGGGCGTTGGAAAGTTGGTAACAGTGTGTACATTGGCGGGGTCAGGTCGTATACCGACCGCATCAACAAGATGGCCAAGCACAATGATCTCTCGGCAGCCGAAACGGCATTTTGAAGAGTTTATGTGAAGCCGAGAACTGCGAAATAGCTGCAAAATAGCCGATAGTCTTTGGAGATGACTGGGGAATGTAGGCGAAAAAACGACGACGTCGTCAAGGTAACATGAGCAAGTACACAACTTGAAACCACGAAGGAGGCAGTCCATCAGTCTCTAGAATGTTGCGGGAGTATTACACAACCCAAAAGGCATGACCTTAAACTGCTAGTGCCCATCGGGTGTAATGAAGGCGGCCTTTTCGCAATCCTGCTCGTCAACGGCAATTTGCCAATAGCCGGACCGAAGATCTATGGAAAAAAAGTAGATTACGCCATGAAGAGAATCGAGTGCATCGTCTATTCGCGGCAAAGGGTAGACGTCCTTTTTTGTAATATTCAGGTGCCGGTAGTCGATACAGAACAACCAGGTGTTGCCTTTTTTTTCCTGACAAGCACCACAGGGGACGCCCAAGTACAAGCAGATGGCTCATTGATGTCCTTATTCAGCATTTTCTCAACTTCTGTTTGAATGAGACGGCGTTCGCAAGCAGACACTCGCTAAGGGCGCCTATGGATGGTTCTGGCTACCCCAGTATCGATGCGATGGGTTACGAGTTATGTCTGGCCAAGGTGCGGCGGAGAAAAATCAATAACATCGCGGTAAGACGCGAATAAGCGGCGGATATCTTCGGACTGAGAAGGGGAGAGGTCAGGGGCAATCATATCGTCAAGAGGATCGTCAAGCGTAGTACTTGCGTCCGTGCTTCTAGGTGACAACTGTGGAGTGTCCACCATCATGGCCAGAGGGTCGTCTACGTCTAAAGGTGATATGCTGCCCAACGTGATGCTTTCAGGAAGAAATTGTGGGGCGCGTCCAAAGTGAGGAGTAGCTATACAGCCCGGTTCTCCAGAACCGTCACAGCAGAGTGAGGGAGTGCAACACACCGCGTCAAAAGAGCGCCTATAGAAGGCGTAATGACATAGTAACTCTCACTAAAAGGGGGCTCCGAGGTCAACGTGGCATACGTCGCGGTAGCTGGTCGCAGCCGAACAAACTCGACGACACATAAACATGGGGTCGACTCCTTGTGGACGACGGGCACAGAAGGGTGTTCCAACTGTAGAAGGCCGGATGAGCAGTCAATGATGGCAGAGTGGGTGCTCAAGAAGGTGGTGGTAACAACTTTATTAAAATTGTGCTCAGGTAAGATCTGGCAGGCCAGAGTCCAAAGATGGCCCCTCTCGAGGAGCAACCCTTTTGGCCCAGGCGAAGAGGGCTTAATGTCGTATTGCATCTGGTTTTCTCAGCAGCTTAATGTCGTATTGCATCTGGTTTTCTCAGCAGCTTCTCCCACGTCTGCTCTGAGGGAGCTGGCAAGAGTGACTTGGGAGGGGGTAAACCCTCGCCCCCCAAGGAATGTGATTTTGGGTACGCAATGTTTGAACTGTGCAGTTTTGACATATTGGGTTCATTGCCCGTTGGTAATTATGGGCAGTCATTGTGGGCTGGGGAACGAATTAGTTTGGATTCGACGCAGGATCGAGGCTTGTGCTCGCGTGAGGCTTGCGTTTGGAAGCGGATAGATTCGCCTGTTTTCCCTGTAGTAGTTTAATTCGTGGTTTGTCGTCGGTTCCTCATCCAGGGAATCCGAGTCTGAGCGGCACACCTCCCGGTTGATTAGACCTCGGGCTACCCAGTGTGCCTCCTCATTCCCTTGATTCCCCATATGGGCAGGGACCAATATGAGCTCAATAGCCTTTTCGCTTGTTAAGTCCCGCAAGACTCGCGCCGCGCAGACGCCTATGCTGCCTCTCGAAAAGTTAGCGATTGGCCTTTTGGAGTCGCATATGACGGTTTGCACGGAGGGATTCGCGATGGCCAAATCAACGGCAGTCTCTTCCGCTTCTACGGTTGACGGTGTTATTATGGTCGCGGCGTTGAGCATACGTCCCTCGCCGGTCACGACGCTCACTACGTAACTTTGGTGATTTTGCTTTGCCGCATCGACATACGCAGTGTGCTGGTTGTATATACCTTTCTTGAAGGGCCTTGGCTCTGGCAGACTGCCTCTTGTCGTGTCTCTGAGGAAGCATGTTCTTGGGTAACGTTTTGATAACCAATTGGCGTTTGACTGCACCTGGTAGTGTGGTTCGTCCTGTTGAATTCAGAATGGGATTCAGCGCCAGTTTATCCTGAATGACCCTGCCAGTTGCGGTACTGGATAGTCGTTCACGTTGGGCCGTTTTATTGGCTTCGATGAGTTCGTCTAGCGTATTGTATACCGCTAGCTCAAGTAATTGTTCAGTGTTCGCATGCCTAGGGGGCCCGAGGCATGCGAACACTACGAGGCTTTATGAGCGGTGCGGATGACACTGTTGAACTTTTCCTTGTCGGAAAGCCGCAGGTGGTAGTATGGGAAGGAATACACTATGCGACTGACTAGGAAAGCCTGCGTCAGGCGACAGAGATCGGCCTCCTTCATACCGCGGTGTCGTGTAGCTACTTGTCTGAGCAGGCCACAGATTTGGAACGAAACGCAACCTCCGACATGCCCCCATACAAGTAAAACGTCTAGGTTATAAATCACTCGTCAGACCTAAGCTCGAGTACGCACCCACCATTGGGAGCCCACACCAGCCTTACCTCACCAATGCTCTGGAAGGAGTTCAAAACCGCGCTGCTAGATTCATCCATTCCACTTATAAACACCACGGTAGTGTATCATATCTAAAAACAGAATCCGGCTTAACAAATCCGGCTATATTCGCCGTCGCATTGCCACCCTGCCCTTGTTCCACAAATTCTTTTGCAGTTTCGACAAATGCAAGACTAATATCCTTGCACTACAGGGCGTACTCCAGGGCCTTCACTCCCTTCCAGAACAGCATCGTCCCTTCACAGCGCTGGCTCTACATCAAGGTCGTCTAGAGCTTGAGGTCGTGGAAGATTTTTGCGCGAATGTTGCTGGCGACTTCGTTCTGCTGGCTGACTCCTCGCTGCATGACGTTCCCGTCGCGAGGGATCAAAGCATGAAAGTGCCTTTCTCTAAGGAAGGCACTTCCGGGTGCAAGCGGGCTTGGCTGCGTGAAGGCGGTCGCCATCACCCGGCCTCGATGGGGTGACGTACGCTGCCTTAGGGCACCTAGGTTCAAGAACACCATGCTATCTTCTGGATATCTTTATTCAATCTTGGCATCACGGCATAATCCCCGACGATTGGAAGTGTAGCCGACTGGTGCCTCTATTGAAGCCTGGGAAGTCTCCGCTGAACCTTACATCGTACCGCCCGATTGCACTTGCGAGTTGCATAGGTAAGGTCAAGGAGAGGATGTTACTAACGCGTATGGAATGGTACCTCGAATACTATGACATTTACCCTGAGGCTATGGCTGGCTTTCGACGTGGACGGTCTTCATTTGACAGCGTCATTGATCTTTTGACCTCCGTGCAACAACAAAAAGCTCAGAAGCGCCTTTCTGTGGCCCTCTTAGATGTAAAAGGTGCCTACAGCGTAACCCACGAAGCCATCCTCCAAGCTCTTGGGGCTGCAGAACTTGGAGGCCACGTCTTTAGGTGGATTAGAAGTTACCTATCACGGAGATCTGTGTTTGTCCTAACTGAAGATGGCCCGACAAATAGATACATCTCCAGTCCGGGTGTCCCACAAGGCGGAGTGTTGAGCCCTACTCTTTTCAATCTTGTTCTAGTGGGGCTCGCTGAAACACTACCACAGACGGCTAATGTCTCACTCTACGCAGACGATATTTGCATTTGGGCGTCCGGCGTGACAAGGCCGAAAGTGCGCGCAAGAGTACAAAAAGCGGCAACCCTAACAACGGCATACTATTGCCGACAAGGTCTGACGATATCCACAGAAGAATGTGCACTAGTGGCATTTACACGGAGACGGATGTATTTCTACCCGGTGTGCATCGAGGGCCAGTCAATTGAGTTTAAGAAAACTCACAGGTGCTTAGGCGTTATTGAGGATCGCGGCCTCACTTGGAGTCCCCATGTCTCCTACATGAAGAAAAAACTTGAGAATATGTTTAAATTCGTAGCTGGAAAATTGTGGAGACCATCCGTGCGATCCGTGTTAGAGCTATACACGGTACTTTTTCTCGGATTCCTGCGATACAGTCTTCCTGTCTTGTCCAAAACATGCAAGACTAATATCCTTGCACTACAGAGCGTACACGCCCAAGCACTTCGGACAGGTATTGGCCTCCCGAGATGTTCATCGACAGCTGCAACGATTGTCATTGCACAGGATCACCGGATCACCACTCATATCGTAGGTGAGATGCTAAGAGCGCACATTCGACACATTTCACGGCTGCCATCCCATCATTTAACCGATTTGCCATTGCGAAGACCACAGGCTACGTACTGTAGTATTGTGACAAGACAACATGCCTCAGTACCACCTGGCTTCAAGCCTGCGAAACACCCAACATCGGCATTGTGGTGTCTGCGGAAAATTCACGTATGCTTCTCAGTTCCTGGGATTAGCAAAAAGGCAGACTTCTCAACACTAGCCCTGAAGCAATTGTCTCTTCTTGTGATCAACGAGTATTCTTTTGACCGCATACACATTTACACGGACGGTTCCACCATTTCCAACAGCTCTACCGGAGCAATAGTTGTGCCATCGGACACCGTCACTTTACTCGCACAATACCACGTTTACAACAGCAGAACTTGCGGCTCTTCAAGGTGCACTCAATTACGTGCTCCAGCAGCCGCCAAATCGTTGGGTCATTTTCAGTGATTCGAAAGCAGCTCTATAAACTCAGCAGTTTTCCCTACGACAAGCGTTACACGAGCAGCTAGTGCACGAAATTAGGCACGCTCATCATCACGCGCTCGAAGACGGACACGATATTGTATTTCAATGGTTGCCGAGCCATTGTGGAATTGTCGGCAACGACAGCGCAGATGAAGCAGCACGCTCGGCTCATCACAAACATCAGCTGGTTCCTATAGCACTCTCAAGAACGGATGCTGCGCGGCAACTTCAATCGATTGCTCGCCACATCACACTTCTGTGATGGAATTCACCGCGTTTCACCAACTCACGTTTGCACTCTCTTGACCCTAACTTGCGACTTCGTCTACAACCTGGACTCTCCCGGCGTGAAACAACTTGACTGTGTCGCATATGGTTGGGTGTCGCATTTACAAACGCCTATTCTTTCCTAACAGGGATGAGCAACAGTGCGGCGTTCAATTTGTGCGGGTGCGACGAGACTCTCGAGCACCTCCTGTGTCATTGTCCATCTTTTGACACTCAACGACGTATTCTCCAAGCTAAACTCAAACTGTTAGACAACGGAACGCTCTCAGAAGAACAGATTCTTGGGCCATGGCCTATGCATTCTTGCATGCAAAAGGCCACAAAAGCCCTTCTGTAGTTCGTGAAGAGTACTGGATTGTACGAACGCTTGTGACAGCGGAGATTGCTCTTTGACAGTCTCTGCGAATGACTGACTCCATTTATTTTATTTTCTCTCCTTATCTATTCTTCCCCTTTCCCCCTTCCCAAGCGTGGGGTAGCCAACCGGGCAGGTCCTTGGCCAACCATCCTACCTTTCCCTCTTCATTTCTCTCTCTCTTTTACAGTTCTCTCAGCCGTCCGCCTTAAATCCTATCCCCGGCTCGCATATCCCTTCGCGTCGGCCAGGAACTTCAAATGTCACGCCCACGTGCCCGCACAGTTACAACTACCTCTTCATTTATCCCGCGTGAAGTATCAGAATGGAACGGCCTTTCCAACCAAATTGCAGCAATTACTTGTCCATAAAGTTCTTGAATGGTGTGACCGATTTTATTTCTCTGGGACGTCATGCGGTATATTATAAACCCACCTCTTCCGTAATATCCCCTAGAGGGGCCTTTAAGGAAATAACGTGATGTGATGTTAATAGTTTCCTAACAAAGAATGTCAGTGAAGCCAACTTTTCAACACGGTTGGTTCAACAAGGTTCCACAACTCACGAAGTCCCTTTGTCGAAACGTTGCTTCCAGCGACATTCCTTTTTCGAACGCGGTTATTCACCATGTTCTTGACGTCAATTTTAAGCATCATGTGTCTTTGCGTAAAATTAAACTAAATTTTTCCCCAGCTTAGTGCAATCTGCATATTTTTTCATGAACATTTCAGCAGGCCCGCGGTGAATAATTCTTTAAAGTAGTAAAGCAAGTTAGGCGAGGGAGGCATAGTTGGCGAACTAACTTTCAATTAGTTATTGCATATTGAAACGTCTAGAACAAGCTTTCAATACACAAACAAAAAATATAGGCGTATCAATATGCAATAAATATATTGCATATTGAAACGCCTATCTTTTTTTACATGGCATTTAGGAGATGTTAACGCCTTTAATTGGCGTTGGCTACTCCTTTTCACTTAGAGATATGAAAGAAAAAAAAATAATTGACCTACACGCTTTAAAACTAAATGTCGACTCCAAATCACAGTAACACAAAGTCCAGTCACATAAGTACACTAATATCACAATAATACTGAAAGTCAACTCAGAAACAGAGCAACACAAAGTTCAGTCACAAAGGCGCATTAAGGCAAACACAAAATCCAGTCACATAAGTACAGTAATGCCATACTAAAACTGAAAGTCAACTCAGAAAAACTGCACATAAAGTTCAGTCACATAGGTGTACTGAAGTAAACACAAAGTCCGGCCACGCAACGGTACTAAAATCACCGCACATAAGATAGCATGGATTCGATTCAAATGAAGGTACATGAACCTAGGTGTTGAATTGACCAAATTCAGGTAAAGAGAAATCCCATAGAGTGAGTTTATGACATATAAACACTCTTTTCAATATTTTCCAAGAATATTGCTCGCTTCTGGAAATCTTTGGAGGGCCATTAACGCTCGTCTTTGTAACGAATATGTTAGCCAAGGACCTAAGATCTTCCTGAGGCTGAAGGGCCTGCGCTACAATGTCTCTAAATCACGTGCTAAACGTTATCTGTGTGTGTCGTGTCGCCGACATTCTAACAGAAGATGCTGCACATTCTCATCCGCGTGGCCACAAGTACAATCCGGACTATCAGTACTTGAAATTTTTTGTAGAAAATGTTTTGTGTACGCGGCACAGAGCCGCAGGCGGTGGATGAGTGTTTCAAAGACTCTTGCTGTATCCAATGTGGACGGAATTTCGAATAGAAGCGCAGGGTCAATGCGAAATAAATCTGAACATTTCGAGTTCTGATCAAACCATTTCGCTTTTAAACCACAGACTGAGATCTGTCTTAGTGTGTGCCGCAATTCTCCTTGCGTTAGAGGGAGACCGTATGTGTCGTTATTAATTTGCGCTTGTCTAGCAGCCTTGTCTGTTGCAACATTCCCAGGGATATTGCAGTGACCAGGTATCCAATGGAACATTATTGTGCGAGTTTTTTCACTTGCCTTTGTGAGCTCCTTAAGTGTCTCATAAACTGACGCCATGTTTTGGCAATGCCATGTTTTGGCTGATGCCACCACGAAATGATGACAAAGCTGCTTGTGAGTCACTAAGGATGAGCCATTGTTCCCTTTTTGCGTTGAATTTCTGTATCGTAACAAAGACAATATTGCAAAAAGCTCTGCTGTAGTTGATGATGTCGTGTGAGACCGTTTAAACGTCTCTATTCGGTTCAATTTTGGAATGACAAAGGCAGCTGTAGAAGAATTTGTTTGACAAGAACCATCCGTTTACGCTTGAGAATATCCAAGGTACCGAAAGTATATCTGGTATAGCGCTAGTTGTTGGGCTGCTAGCATTAACATGTCGCGTTTGCGAATAATTCCGTCAACCGAAAGTTCAATTTTTGGGGCGACAAGTCGCCATGGAGGGTAGTAAATATCTGAGATCCAAAATTCGTTACGTGGTAGAAGATTTTTTTGCACCTGAAACACAGTATTGATGTTCGCCCTGTCTCCCTCAATGAGTGTAATTGCTAGTGGGTGTCTTTTGTGCTGCACTGTAACGCGAAAGTAGTGTCGACAGGTTTCAACCATCCTCATAATAGGGAATGGAGGATGACGTGCCTCTGCAATTACTAAGGAACTTGAGCTTGCTCGAGGAACACCTAAGCATACTCTAAGGCTCCTAGCTATTAATAATTGAAGTCGCTCTTCAGATGAACGCGAGATTCCATGCAGAACAGGTGAAGAATAAGCTTTTTTTTTGCTTTATAAGTGCATTATGTACTTTCAGTAGTGATGAAACCGACCCTCCCCATGTCGTGCCTGCTACGCGGCGAAGAATATTTATTGTTGAGTTTATTCGTTCTTCGAGTGCTTTAATGGGAGCATTCGAATAAAGTAGTTTGTCTAGTATAACCCCCAGAAATTTGTTGTTTTACTATGTCTAACCCTTGTCCCTCAGTGCACAGCTGAAAGTCTTTTAGGTATCCTCTGGTAAAGGGTAGCACAGCCGTCTTACTGTAAGACAGCTCCATTCATCTTTCTTTTAAGAATTTGTCCACAATGTTTAGGCCTTCCTGCGAAGTTGATTGAATAAGGCTGGCACATGAACCAGAGGCCCAAATACAAACATCATCCTCATATATAGAGTAGTGTCGGGCAGGTGGAAGTCTCCGTGGTAAATCCGCCATTACACAATTAAAGAGAAACTGGCTTAAGACACTGCCCTGTGGGACTCCTTGAACGAGATTATGAGAGGAACTTTTTCCTTCGCTTGTTTGAATAAATATTGATTTGACATTCAAGAAGTTGGTTATACACCGTAGCACCCTTCCAGAGACTCCCAGTTCTAGCAGACCACACAATATATGAGCATGACTGCATGTGTCGAAGGCTCGCTTACTGTCTAAGAAAACCGCTATTGTGACATTTCCCTTAGCTCGTTCATGTTCAACATAGGTGACGATATCCAAAATTGCATCCATGGTGCATCGCCGCCTTCGAAATCCTGTCATATTATCTAGAAGTACTTCTGTTTGCTCACACCACCATTCCAGCCTAGTGTCAATCATTTTCTCCATGACCTTGCATAAACAGCTCGTCAGGCTCACAGGACGAAAAGACTCAAGAGATAGAGGAGTTTTACCAGGCTTCAATATAGGTCTCACACGTGCTGTTTTCCAAGAGTCAGGGACATACTCCTTTTTCCACAAGTCATTCCGTAACTCCAAAAGTGCCAAGTGACTATTAAGTCCCATTGTTTGCAACATACTGTATGTAATAAAATTTGGACCTGCAGCAGTCTTTGTCTTACGAGACGCAAGTGCACATTTTAGCTCAATCATAGAGAATTAATAGTCTAATTGTAAATGCTGTGACTGAAAACACGCAAAAACGTTTTGTTTTGCCATTTCAACTGAATATTGAAACTCAGCACTAGTAATAGCAACGCTTGTTCTAGTTATAATCTTGCAGAATTTTTCAGCAATCACTAATTCTTAAGTATCCTTTGCTATTGAGAGAGCACGAAATGGTTGTGTTTGAACAACAGTGCCGCTTAATGCACGAATAGTCATCCATATTCAAAGAAGTGGCGTCAGGGGAGACAACGTATTGCAATATTCACGCCATCTTTTTTTTTCCAAATTTTTGTAGTCTTCTTCATATTCTCCATCAACTGATGTGCATTCATCAGGAATGGGCACTTGTTTCGTACACAATTTCATTGTTTCTTCTATCACTGATGTGAGTTTCTCTACGTCAGTTTCACGATCTACTCGGCTGGACAAGTGTTGACGAAAGAGTTGCCAATTTGTTATATCCACGTATCTTCGTTTCGCAGTGCTTTTTAATGGTGAATGTGATATAAAAATTGGGAAATGATCACTTCCACGTGTTTCTGCGTCTGTTGTCCACCCAGGAACGGTAACGCCTATGTTGTTTATCCTTTTCTCGGATACCGTTGTTTCGTATGCTAACAACTGTAAAGTCATCGCTCGGCGAGAGGCGCGCCTGCATGTACAAGAACATTCTCGATTGTTGTCGCCGATTCTATATGCTCGCTATGTTGTCGATTGAAACTTGTGTAATGAAATGGCATGCACTACGTGAATGTTGCTGTACATTCTGGAAGGCACGCGAGCCCCAGCGATTAGGCTAGAACCTCCGCCGGGCCATGTATTAAAACAGCCATCGCGCTTTACCCTTAAGGCGCGACGGATGTTTTAATACATGGCCCGGCGTAGGTTCTAGGTCGCAGCCTAGATTTCGACGATTCACGCATGTGCTCGTCACTATAAAGAGCGTAACATGTTCTTGTGGACAACACCTTCACCCAGTAAAGAGTTAGTTTTGTGACTCGCAGTTGTTTCACGGTCTAATTCTTCACCGTCTTGACAACTTGACAATATAAGGGTAACCAAACTCTCCTTCAGAGAAAACATTAAAAGGCAGTATCACATTAGAGGTATATGCGACAACGTTTATGTTATGACGTCCTTGTGGGCATTTAAGGACATTTTATTAATTGAAACAAATTCTACTCATTTTTCTAACTTACCTTCACTTCTGCGCCGATAACGAGCAAATCTTGCAGACTTTTACTTGATATAACTTCGAGAACTGTAGTTCACGGCGCCACATACATTATGGTGTTGCATAACTGCCACTCTCATGGACTTGCTTTGCGAAAAAATTACCAAGGCAGCCTAGCCACATGCCGTATGGATGGCTATCTTTCCCAGGTTCTTTTAGTGATGCTTTGTTTTGGTTAGAGAGCTGTTTTTATGGCAGCGTATACTTGAACTTGTTTCACTGCCTCCAGGCCTGCACGAAATATTTTCGCAGGAAACGCGGAATTGGCTCCTACTAAAGGTCTCCTGAAACCGCCTGTAGTGCTATCCACAGGAACATTGGGAAAACTTTTGTTTTCATAAACTTCGGTTATGAATGACTTAAACCTATACCAAGACGCCATCCCGGTACAGGTGGAACCAAGTGCAGTCTGAAGCGCCACCTATTGTCAAATTCATGGCGCAAGCAATCGGCCACAAATTTTCGGGGCATGTCTGCGACTCACATTTACCTGTCAGAAGCATTTATTTTCGGGGCCATCTGGTAATATCAATATGTTAGTACGATTACCATTATTTGCCTTTTTAGGGCGTTCTGAGCCTATCTACCTCTCTATCTATCTATCTGTCTAAAACATTAAGATGTGGGGTATTCGCGACATAACGAGGGCCTGATTATGGGGCACGCAGTAATGGGGGGCTCCGGATTAAATTTGACCACCTGGGGTTCTTTAGCGCACACCTAAATCTAAGTACACAAATGTTTTGCATTTAGCCCCTTTATCTACCTATCTATCTGTATGTCTGTCTGTCCATATATCTATCTATCTATCTAGCATATTACCTCGACCAAGTTGCCAAAGTTGTCTACCAAAGCTGTCGACCACATACCTATTAGGTATGTGGTCGTGGGAATGATGTCGTGGTCGTTCTCTTGTCGTCATTCCAACTTCGTGATCTGACTCGCCTCATGCCGTCATCGTTGCGCGTTCTACACTGAGCCACTGGCTCAGTGTAGAACGCGGGAGCCAGTGGACCTTGTTCTGTAATAGCTCGGGGCACTATAAGTATGCGCTCGTCATTCCAGCTTTGTAATCCTACTCGCCATGCCGTAGTCGTCACGTCGCCTTCGTCATACAGTCGTGCATGCATTCGTTGCCATACAGTCGTCGTGATGCCATCGAGGCTCTTTCGTCATCGTCATTGTAACTTCGTCACCCGACACTCCTCATGCCGTCTTCATCACCCCGTCGTCCTCTCGCGGTCGTTTTATCTTCGTCATTACTTCAGTAACGTCATCGCATTCTCGTCATGCTGTCCTGGTCATACCGACTTCGTTGCTCCATCCACGTCAATCTTTCTTCGTAATTCAATCGTAATCAAGGCATTCGTTGTCATGTCACTGTCATCACCGCGTCGTCGTCAGACAGCCGCTATCATGTATCCGCAGTCATACCGCCATCGTCATGCCGTCACTATATTTTCGTCACCCGACTGTCGTCATGCCGTTGTCGTGACGCAATTGTCGTCATACCCTCGTCATCATTGCATTGCTCTCGTTCCATTGTTATGCCATCGTCATCAGTGCGTGGTAGACATACAGCCCTCTTAATGCAGTCTTTGTCATACCGTCGTCGTGGCATCGTGGTCGTTCTATTGACATCACCCTGACTTCGTCCCCCCGGCGCGGTTACACCTACACTTTCAAACTTTATACACCGTAAGATGTTATGGGCTCATTCCAATAGCAGTTTTGGTTCACGATGGTGTCCGCCGCCGCTGCCGCCTCCACCACCGCCATTGGGCACCGTAACCATTATCGCCGGAAATGCGAAAAAAAGTACCCGGTACCCGCCGGGATCGAGCCCGCGCCCGCTACGTGGGAGCCAGATACTCTACCGCTGAGCCACGCAAGCGCTTGCTATCCGGCAGCGGAAAAATGCGCTATAAATGCTCCCCAGGCACGCGCACAGGCGCAGACGATCAGTATGGTGGCGCCATCTAGGAAAGGCACCTGCAAACGCAGCGTGCGCAGGTGCAGACGACAAGATGCGATTCAGACAAGGCACGCAATAAAAAAAAAAGAAAAACGCGATCCCCAGCCTCCGCCATTATGGTGGTGTCATCTAGTTAAGGTGCCTGCAAACGCAGCGAGCTAGGCGTAGACGAGATGCGATTCAGACGAGGCGCGCATTCAACGCGATTCCGATGTGAGATGTGCGCCACGTATTCTAGATACCTTTTCGGCACACGTTATGGTGTCTCCTCGCAAGGTACGAACCGCTACTGCAGAAGCGAATTACAGGCATCATCGGGCTCAGCAGATTGCTGTGCAGAGAGCATTACAAGCCGCAGCTCGCCCTCGACGCCGGCCGGACAGTTCAGATCGTTCTCGTCAAAACGAGGCGAAGAAACTTTGTCGCGAAGACCCTGGTGTGCGTGGTGCCGAAATCGGAGCCACTCTTGAGCCGCTCCACCAGCTTACGCTGTGACTGTGCTGCGTGTGCCGCGCAGGCCTGTGACTTTTTATATTCTCCCCTCGCATGTCGTCGTCATACCATTACCGTCATGTCGCCGTCGTGCCGCGGTTGCTTTACCACCATCATCACTTCAGTAGCGTTTTCCCATTATCGTCTTGGCATCGTCGTCATTCCACCTTCACTGATCCATCGACGTCAATCCTCATTCGTCTTTCCTCGCCATTTATCATCAGACCATCGCTGTCATGCTTCCGTTGTCATACCATCGTCGTCATGCAGTTGTGGTCGTGCCATGTCGTCATTCCAGCTTCTGTATCCTGTTTTCGATCATGCCATCATCGTCATACACTCGTCCTCTTCACATTCATCTCATGTCATTGACCCGCTGCCGTCGCTATACCACCTTTGATGTGTCATCGACGTCATTCTGTCTTTGTCACTCCACCGTCGTGACTGCGTCGGCGTCATACATTCGTAGTCATGTCGGCATACTCAGGACAGGCCTTGGCAAACATGGGACATGGCAAAGTAGGAGGATACTGGAGTATGTCACATACAGCCAAAGCAACGGAACGCCACCGATCGTAAATAAGAGTGAATTCAAAAATACATTGTTCGAATGCTGACCGCATTACCATCATCAGTCATCCACAGATGCGTTCTGCCGAAAGCTTTTATTTCTACTCATCGAAAGGATCAAACAAGGTAGGTGGCATTTCCGGAGAAGAAGACGCACGCAGGGATTCCATTGTCACTGGACCTGATATCTTGGGCCCTGTGGCGCTGGTTTCCAGCTTTGCTGTCAGTAAACACATGAAAAGAAAACGTATATTAGTACAGCCAAAATTTAAAACCGCAATTTAAGAAGTACTGAGGAAGAACAGTAGACTCCGGATAAACGACACTCGCTTAAACAAAAAAATGCCTGACAAACGGGATGACGGTACCAACTTTGGGCGACTACCCATATGAATGTGAAATAACTTTAATTAAACGGAACGCTTCTTTTCGTCAACTCCGGTTAAACGGAACTGGAAGGAAAGCTGCACCGATCGCATCGGTTGTCATACTTGATAAGAATCAGGATTAGGTTGACAAGAATTTTAAATTGTAATGCCAAAAAGCCAAGCAAAATCAATGTATCAGTCTTCTTTTTGGGGTTTTACGTGCCAAAACCAGTTCTTATTATGAGGCACGCCGTAGTTGTGGGCTCCGGATTAATTTTGACCACCTGGAGTTCTTTAACGTGCACTACAACGCAAACACACGGGCGTTTTTGGATTTCGCCTCCATCAAAATGCGGCCGCTGTGGCCGGGATTCGATCCCGCGACCTCGTGCTCAGCATCGCAACGCCTTAGCTAACTGAGCCACCGCGGCGGGCAATGTATCAGTCATTTGCGCTATCGGGGCATCAGCGACAGCTCTGCACCATTCACGTTGCCTAGTTTTCGCTTTCCTTTATGGATCGTACGTGATGGCGACAGTCAAGAACCGAGACCACATAAACAAACACATTGTGCGAAAGAAGCTGTGATATTCCGAAGCAGAGAACAATGACGTCCTTTTTTTACTGCAAGAAACTAAAATGTTCGACGCATGGTAAGTACAACAATGTTAGCGTAATTTTTGCGTCCTTCCCAAAAACGGCACTCTCCTTTCTGCCCCTTAAATTTTCCTTAAAACACTGTTTAATGTATTCAACATTTAATTATTATGGCCTAGCCTGAAGATACCGCTAGTTCAAGAACCTGTGATGAAACTCAGCGATGAACGCTTGACTGTAAATGTGCAAGGTGTGAACTGTGAACTTCTCTCTTCCTTCTCCCCTTTCAATCCCTTCTCCCCCTTCCCCAGTGCAGGGTAGCCTACCGGGCTCAGCCTGGTTAACCTCCCTGCCTTTCCTTTATGACTTTTCTCTCTCTCTCTCTAGTTCAAGAACCTAAAAAGTATTTTAATACGAAGTGTCGCCTTAATCAAATGATACTTTGAAAACAGAAAATTTAACAGTGCAATACAGGACACCGAAAAAGACATGGCAGAACGCTAACAAATAAATGAGGGCGGGTGATTTCGTTCCGCAAACTGCGCGCGGTTGCAAATATTTCGAGGCAACAATTTCTTTTCCAATGCGTATCCTAAACTGTTTACTCAAGTTTCGCCTAGTATCTGGTGAGGTGAACCACATAATAACATTGAAACACAGACACTGATGATGCTTGTACGTATGAAATAAACGGCCGGGCCATCTGCGGACCGTTCCTAGGGAAATACGTGGAACGCGCTTACTGTGTCCTCTGACCAGGACAATATGCTACCTGAACGCCAGCAATAAAATATAGAGGAAGGGAAAAATCGGGAAGGGTGTCTGTTAGTAACAATACTTCGGCCCTTATTGCCTCATATTTCATGTGACCTCACAACAATATTTATAACGCTTTGCAGTCTTCTCCCAAGTACCTTCATAAAAGTTTTGTGGTCGACATTGGTGAGGCTTATAGGAGGACAAGACCCCACCGACTCCCGCTTCGCAGGATTGTCAGTTTTCAGTATTAATACCACTTTTTACACCCGAAATTATGGTGGCTTTTGGTTTGTTTTATATGCCTCTATAGATATAGAGTACAACGCTCCAGCTAGGTGGCATTATAAGGGTATAAAAACCACCCCTATGCCATCAAGAGCAAGATATTTTTTCTGAGCAAGTTCATCAATAGCTTATTCAATTTTAGTTATAGGGATCAGTTCCGCTAATATTTCTTTCTTTCTCTTTTCTTTCTTCTAACGGAGTTATTTCAGAAAAAAATGTAATAGCGAAGTCCTTCTCTACTGGTTCGCTATGATCGCACAAGTCGCAGTACTGTACCGCACCAGCTCGCTCAATTATTTTCCTATCGCTTGTAACTTTGTTCTGATACCTTCTTTTCCTGGTTTCGTTTTTCTAAGCATAACTTTTCTCATCACTAAGTGACCACTTCGTTGGCGACTCGCCAAGCCAGACCCGCTCAGCACGTCTGCAAACTTGAACTCCTTTGTTTGACTGCAATTAAAATGCGGTTTACGCGCCATAACCACGATCTGATTATGAGGACGCCGTACGGGGGGACTCCGAAATATTTTGGACCACCTGCGGTTCTTTAACGTGCATCTAAATCTAGGTACACCGGTATTTTGGCAATTCGTCCCCATCGAAATGCGGCCGCGGTAACCGGGATTTTATCCTGCAACCTTGTGCTTAGCAGCCCAATACCATTGCCGCTAAGCAACTACAGCTGGTTCCTCCTTTGTACCTCTTTGTGTCAATAATGTCAAGCTGGTCTTTTACTTCCCGAATTTCTTTCTCGCATTTTCCATGTTGCGAGCTTTCCACGCTAAGAAATCAAGCTAGCAGCGCAGTTCATTTTCTTCGTTTCTTTCGTTTCGACGTTGTCTGCTAGCTCTTTCAATCGTATTGATAGCCTCACATTAGGCTATAAAGCTCCAGGCTTGATGAGACAACAATGTTTTAATCTTTTTATTCACAGTTTCAACAAAGCACTCATCATCTAGCAACATTTCATTAAGCTTCCAGAGTTATCATTTGAAATGCGATTTCGTTGTTTTGTTCCGAAGGTAAACATTACTAAACTATCATCGCTAAATGACACATGCTTTACCTCATAGCTTTCATTCAGAGGTATGCGCTGCAAAGAAGTACAGCCTCTGACCAACCTTGCATGTCTATCACGTTGGAAGTCAGTGAAGTGCGGCATATTGCCTAGAATATCACCAAAGTCATTCAAGCCATATTCTTGCACAAGCGTACTCAATATGTAAGCGCTAATTGCGCGAACAGAAAAATTCTTAGCTTTGTCCCCTGCTTTACACACGCAGTTAACATTCCAAAGCAATATAATTTGCCGCTCGCACTTCAGGCACCTTTCATAGTTTTCAAAAAAACTATCTCCGATCACTATCTTTGTTTGGGGCAGAAAGAATACTCTCAATTCCAGATTTGCCAAAGAAACTTCAATGACAATCAAGCGACCGTTCCGACAAGCGAACATTCCTCAATAACACATAAACAATTTCGAATGATAGTGGCACAACCACCACCGCAGGCACGTATTCATCTATGCAGTGGCTCACAACTACAGTATAGCGTGCTGTGAAGGGCTTCACCATGCAGTCAGTTTGATTTTGGCTCTCTACTTTAGTTTCCTGTAGTGCAGCAATCTCGATTTCGTTTTCTTGAAGCAGGCGGCTAACCTGATATTGCCTTTTTCACCCAATCCACGTACGTGAACCGTGGCGTCGCGCAACTGTACTTTAAGGTTTACAGCCATTTTATTAATACATTATCGACCCAGCTGATTCGAACACTGGGGCAACAGTCGAATAGCCCGAACACATGGTTCGCTGAAACGCGGCAGATCGCAAAAATTGCGACACTACGTCCCCAGCGCTGTATCGACAGAACTGTCCGGCCGCGGCTTCAGCGCTGCTATTCTATTCCCAGTGGCTTTCTCGGGTGGCTCGTCCAAACCGTTAACCTCAGGCTATTGCGTCACTGTTAGCACGTGGCCTCTTCTCAACATAGGCAACCTGTTTATCAAGGCACCCCTCGGTGATATCAAGGGGATCTTTCTTCTCAGAAACCGTGTTCGAGAAGGTACCACTCAAAGTGCGTAACTGGTCTTCCGTCGTAGTGAACTCATCCGTCGCTGGCTGTTCTTTCTGCTGGGGAAGCTCGCTTGCCTTTTCTTCACATTCTTGTTTCACCTGGGCTGACGCGTCTGACCATTCTTCGTTCTCTCCTAGTTCGCATGGTGCTTTGCTTTGCATTGATAGAGCCGTGGCTGGTGTCTTCTTACTCGTAAAGGCAGCAGCTACCTCCGGCACAACATTCTCTGGCTGAAGATACGCCGCCGGCCGTTTCTGGTGACTACTTTGGCGGTGACTCCGTTTGCATCTCCTGATTAACGAGCTTGTCACCTACAGCCATGGTAACTTCTTTGGCGTTGGCTTCGTCCATAAGCATGTCAGAGGTGTCTTTGCTACTCACATGTCAAGTAGCACTGCCGCATGTGCGCGCACGCTGGCCTTCTTCGTGCCCAAAGGGTCAGCAGGCGCCACATCGATGCACACGACACTCCCGGCGTAGGAAGCCGTTGCGCCAGCACCGAAGGTAAAGTTGTGCTCTACAAGGTGCGAACACTAAAGCCACCTCACCTGCAACATTCACCTGGTAGGGCAAAACATCCAGCGTTGTCCCTGTCTTGAGGTTCGATGTGATCGAGCGTGTTGTTTAGCCCCTGTTGTCCACTCATTTAGCAAACTATTTGTCTCTGCGGATGCTAGTTACCTTCCCGATCTGCAGGAAAGCAGACGGCACGTATTCATCTGAGATTTGAAGCAGCCAATGCTCCGTCAGGTGGTGGTTACATCTTTATTGAAAATCATGGCGCGGTCTCGGGGTGGCTCCCTCGGCCCAACTAACGATATCAAGTTGTTCCCAGAGCTCGGCGGCAGTCCTAAGTAAGGCCTCCCAGGTAAGTTTGGAGGGCGCTAGCAAGAGTGTTGTTGGGGGAGGAGAACCCCTACATCCCCAGAGGACGTCGTTGCTATTTCGTTCATGTTAGAATTTTTACACATGGGGTTGCATTCCCCACTGGTGATAATCGCCAATCTGTGTGGACTGAGAAAACAATCTCGATGAGGCACCGGGTAATTGCGCCTCATTTCTTTATGCAAGTTTGTGATTTCATTATATGTGGTCACAGCCTTACCCGTAGAAACCGAGTCGGAGTCGCACGCTTCCCGGCTTGTTAACCTTCGGGCGATGCGGTGCGGCTCCTCGTTCCCAGGATTTCCGGAGTGGGCGGGGATCCATACTAGATTAATAAGTCTGTCCGCTTGATAGAAAGTGTGGCAAGAATCGTTAAAGATTTGCTGCTGTAGTTGTGTTAACAGTGACTTTACGGTAATTTAAGATCACGCTTTCTCAATCGTTCGTGATTGTATGAACGAGGACATTCGTGATGGCTAGAGTGATCGCAGTCTCCTCCGCCTCAAGGGTGGAGAAGGTCTCGACCGCGGCCACGTTCAAAATGCGGTCGCTCTCGGTTATAACGCTCACAAGATATTTTCGGTTACCCTGCGCCGCCGCATCCACATAGGCGACAGAGTGGCCGTCCTTATGCTTATCCCATAACTGCTTTGTCCTGGCCGTACGACGGTTGTCGTGCCTTCCTGGGAGCATGTTTTTGGAAATAGGTTTATTGATAAGTTGTCGTCTTGTGAACTGCAGCAATAGGGTTCGTCCCAAGCTGGGCCCGAATCCCATAATCGCCTTTCCACTTTCAGGAACATTTCCTGGTTACAGGGGTCGATACCAACATAACCTCGTTCCTTTACTTTTACGTCGTCGATGTTGCCAATCCTTTTCTCAGCCTTGGTTGAGCTGAAGACCACAGCCCACACATGGCTCTCCCTGCACGCACCCATCGCTACAACCTCACGTAGCAGTCCCGAGCGTGCTAGTGTGCCACGATAGTCTTCCACTCGCACAGCCTTGCAGAGCTCACGCAAGTATCCCGTTTGGACCGTCGAACTTACCCTCCTCCCCACACCTCCCTTACCCACTCCCAACAGTTCCCCTGGAGACGCCTCCAGACCCGCTCTCTCCCATCCCCTCAGTTGCTATCCCGCTACTGTGGCACCTCCCCTACATGCTCCTTATGCGGAAACCCTCACGCCACACTCTCCCACATCCTTTTTGGCTGCCCTGCTGATCCTCCCCCGCAGGGACAGCCCGCCATCTCAAGCTGGGAGGAGTGGGAGGTCCTACTCTCGTCTACGGACCCGACATCGCAGCTTGCTGTGGTGGCTCGGGACACTGACGTCATGAACAAAAGGAACATAACCGTCTCGGCGTAGTGTGGGACCGTGCGGTGGTCCAGGGACTAAGAGGAGTCCAAACTCACTTGCTACAAATAGTTTTTCTGTCTGTCTGTCCCCTCGGTAAAGACGGACCCGTACATCCGTCTCCTTCAAAAAACATTAAAAGCCACCTGGCCTGTACGCAAACTAAGCCGGATGACCTCGTACTCATTGTGCATAATGGTGCCCTTCAATCCGCGGCCAGAAAATGTCACCGTTGATGCTCCAGAAAGGCACTGCATTGTGCACCCGTACGCGACGGTGTCCAGCAGCAGAACCTAGGCCGCGATCGCACGCATGCTTCTCTGGTTCCAAAAGCAGCCAGCGCTTTCAGAGACTCGGCGCCTGCACCCCATGCCATTATTTTGCATTCTTTCCTTGGGACAGCTCCCGTTTTGAGGCACCGTGTTAGGTTGCATAATATTCGAGTCCAGCCCACTTTCCAGTACTTTCTTCGTAGCAACTTACACTACGCTGTGCGACATTCTACTGTGCGACGTTGTACATATTTCATGATGAATCAGGTTAATCAAGTTTTAACATATACATACCGAAGTATAGATGCCATAGCTCTTTTAAAATTCACCACATAAAATATATTCGTATGTCTGTATGACACGTACGTAGTCGCTGATGACGTCATAATCCGTGTTTCCAACAAATACCCCAACAAACTTCATGACGTAGGCTCACGTCGAACGGGTGGCGTAAAAATCACGCTCAATACCAGGAATCTGGGACATCGCCGAACAGCGCCTCTAGCGGCCGCCTCTGAAAACATGCGCATTTTCTATGGGAGAGCGTCGTTTTTCCCAAATAACTAATCATAGAAGCCATCTTTCAAAATATTACCGTGGAAATAGGCTCTAGGAGCTTAGCCCGACATCTCATGCAAGCGGTACCATTACTTACGACAGAAACCCGTTCCAAATTGCGGGCGAAGTTCGAAGTATGGGAGTCTATGGAAAAGGCCAAATTTGGAGGCTTTTTTGGCCAGTAAAAAGCAATTTGCGATGAGCCTATTGCATCGATCGACGTATTATTGGGGATTTATCAACTTCAATGACTCGGCTTTCAGCTAGTTGCAGCAGCAACTCTTGAAATGGCAAAAAAGTCGTTCCAAAATCGCAGTTTTCATAACAAGGTCGCAGAATTTATTGTGGTACGTATATAAACCTAGTTTTTGCCTCCGGCAGCGCTCAAACCGATAGCCGAGCGTTCTGCGCGACCACCGATTAGGATCGCTGATACCACGATTGGCAGTTCGCAGGTTCGAAGCCAGCGGCGCCGCTATTTTTTTTTTTCTATCACTTTGTCGCTGCTTAGTTTGGCTGTTTCCCGCCAGATGGCATATTCGAAACGCAGGTCATTTAGTTGCGGTTCTTGTTTCGTTTCTGTCTACTGTACCAACGTCTTCCTAAAAAAAATAGCTGGCTGGTTTCGTGAACATGCGAACGTGCTTCCAAACTTCTTTTGCACTTTAGGTGTAATGTATTTTAGACAATAAACCCTACTTTGTGTTTTCAAAGTTGATTTCTTTCTTGAAGGCAAACATTTATTAAGACATTACTAAGAAATATTTTTGCCTATTCAGCTATGTCATGGAAAGGCGTGTTTGAGCGACTTTTGTTCAGCCCGAAACGTACCACAAAAATAAATAGCTTCCCGTGAGTGCAATTAAAAGACGCAGAAGTAGAAAACTTGGCTGCAGCCCCAGACGTAGTATTCTTACAAAGGAATACAGAAGCTATTGACTGAGTATATTGCAGTATATCAAAGCAGAATTTTTGCGTACCGGATCTTCGGTGCAAATGAAGGCTGTCCGAATTATTTCACAAGCTTTTTTGCTTAGTACAAACCAATACCTCGAAACATAAACATTCTATCCTCAATATCCAGCGCACGTGTATTATCATTTGAACCATTCCCATATACCTTCACGAAATTCCCGAAATACTAAAGGTCTTCATATCCTTTTACCACGGCGTACGCAGAGGAGTATTGGAAATAATGCGAAAAGACACCGGGGCGTGTTATAGTAGTTTGTCGTGTAAAAAATGTCACAGTTTCGCCCTAAGGGCGAAGCAATGAATGCGATAGCAACAGAGCAATGTCATACGAAGTAAGGTGAGCGGCTTTGGTAGCAACAACACGCAGAACTGTTGTCGACGCCATCGGCGTTTTGCCCGCGTTAGCTCAAAATGCGTGCGGCGTTGGTGACTGTTGCTGGAGCCTCTGATATAAATAGCCACTTGGTGCCGCAGCTAAACGTCGGCTACCTTCCCTCCCCCTCCCCCACGGACTCTCGCGCGTCTGAAGAAGGCGCGTTGCTCTACATATATGGTCATTGTAAAGGAGAAAAGAGACGCCTACTTCTGCAGCCCTTAAGCGAGCACGGCACAGAACGCGCGTTTGTTCTCCGCCGTGCGTTCACTCCCTGTGAAAGCGCGCGTCCCTCGCGCCCTTTCACTCGCACATACAGCGTTCGGCGGCGCGCGGCGACGATTTCATCTCCAAATGACGTCATACGGAACCTCACGGCGACGGCGACGCCGACGGCAGAAATCTGCTTTTGAGTGTCCATATAATTGCTATCGCAATAAAATAGAGAACTATTACAATCACAGACCACACCCTTTTTGAGTTATGCCCACAAAGTGCTGCAAGAAGGCATTGTTTTCGCCTACAATCACCAAAGTTGCTATCGCATTCTGCTTTTCTGTTCTTAACTAACTCTAGTGCTGAATCAGATCGCAGCACCTTCATATAATTAATGGTACAATTCTTCCGTAATTCTGTGAGAATATTTTCCTACCCTAATTGTAACGTGTTTGAACAATTGAAGAAACATGAGAAAGGACCGTGAAGGTTTGCAGAAATGTTCCCTTATTAGAATCGTTTATCACCCATATCGGTACGATGGTATTGTCATGATCACTCCAGCGTCCACGGACACCATTTATCACTTTACTGCCTGTAAAAAAATACAAAAGTGTCGTTCCTTGTGCGTGAGTAGCACAATCGTAGCTGATATTTTCTTATGGGCCCACTAAGCTACAGCTTCCATTTTCTGCCATGGTGTCACAGGAGATGTCAATTTCACCCTTGAATTTCTCCCTTTCAGTTTGCTAGAAAGTATATGGACGTGCACAAGACGAACAGGCGAAGTTTTGAAGTAGTCCTGAGATTTTAGTAAATTTCATAGGCAATGTTATCATCCTTTATTTGTTTACATATTTATTACACCTGATTGGTGATAATAATGACGTGCTACAGAATAGTTCAGTTCTTCTACTTAATAAGTCATGTCTGAGTCTGCTGTCCTGAAAATTAACCAGGTGTAAGCACTGCATGACGTTGGCTGGAAGGCCATTCAGTAAAAAAAATTGTGTGCAGAATAAAGAAAATGCAGGTGTTCAATCGCACAGTCGCCGCCAAAAGTTTACGCGGCCGAGGTTCTGCGAATAAGTTCATTTTCAACGCAGCTACCCCGCAGCCAGTAAAACTATGCAAAACTTTTGTTTTGTTTACTCAAGACCAGTATACGCTGTAAATCCGAATACTACGATGCGTGACTAAGGCGTAGAAATATAAACATTTTTTCACCTTCCGGGGTACGAAAGCTTGTGACGCTGACTATACGTTCTGAAGGCGAGGTTGCTTTTTAGCTTATTCGTGATGACAAGCGCCGAGCTCTTGGTGATGGGATATTGGAGCGTAGAATTGTAGAACTTGTGCAAGCTCAGGCGACTTCACGACGCAAACCTAGCGATAGAAGCTCAGAAGGAAGAATAAACATTTCTTGTAGAGCCAACACTTTATGATGGCCGGGCCTAAGACTCCCATGAGGGGACGTCGAGGGCTTGCCTCGCCGCCGCCTCACGGGCGTGCTGGGTCGCCCAGGTTTGGTCGTCGAGGGCGGAGCTCCGCAGAGCCTCACGCAACCTCGACGAGGGGGTCGTGGTGTTAATGTATGTGTACAGTGCTGGGCACTCCAACAGCACTTGCGGAAGCGTAGCCGGGTGAGTGCCACAGCACCGGCAGTTGGGTGTACTGTAGACTTCAGGAATATAAGGTGGAGGTGGGCGAGTGAAGGGTACGTATTGTTTGTAGCAGACGCAGGGTGGTAGCCTGCGCCCAGCTGAATTTGGGGTGAGGTGGGGGGAAAGATCGGCACAGCATGCGTTTAGTTTATTAACACTGATGATCGATGAATAGTCAGAGTAAATGAATGTTACTGTCTAATTCTGGACAGACTCGAGTGTAATGCATACGTTCTAGATCACTGTAGGTTCCATACTAATTCCATACTACGCATTCCTATTCGAATTTTGGCCTGTCTTAAGCCTACCGAGTCTTAAGTAATCGAAATAGGTAGGAAATTGGTTCTTGGGATGTAGCCGAGGCCATGGTAGATGTGATTAGTAATGCGCTATATGTGAGTAGGCTGACTGGTATTATTACATGAAGTGCGCCAACGTACCTACGTAAAGCCATGGTGGAAATTATGGAGCCCTTTATTGTAAATATATTGAAGTCATCTGAGAGTGTCTCTGGTAAAAAGTTATAAGTTTATTAATATGAGGACTGATTAGCCTTCTGTTAAGCTGTTAGGAAAAATGCCATGTACGAAGTGCTATTGTGGTTAAAATTACAACGTTATCAGCGCTTCCAAAAGAAAGTGACTGTACAAGTCCATTTTTCTCGGGCGTTCATGTCACCTAGGTACCACCGCCTGACCCAAGACCTTTGTGTTTTAAAATCTGCCCCGATGACGTAAGTTACGTCGCGGAAAAAAATAAATACCCTTTCTAAAGAATGAACCATAACAGCTTCCCGACAAAGCGCAGTACGTTGCCGCAAGTCGTCATTTGTGATAACGATAAGAGCGACAGCCCGTCGTTAAAAATGACTTGTCACTCCCCGGTTTTTCTTTTTTGCTCAAGGATGCAACTAACCCGTACAAGGGTAATCCCTCCCTTCGCATGATGCTTGCGACCTTCCTGGTTCTGGACAAGCGCGTTCTTTGTGTATATTTCAGGCGCTTGGCATCGAAAGGCTTAAACCTTTAAACAGCGAAAGGCTGTCACAGTCGCTTCGGTAGCTGCACGGAAAGCGCGGACAATCAGTCTACTTTCAGCACACGCGCTCTCAACCAAGACATATTTGCGAGAAAGGGGCTCCTATATTACCCATAGCGAGAAATGTATCCACAAATTACACCTCATTATCCCGATGTGTTTATGAGCCGCACTCTGGGCCTGTATTCCGTGTTATGACAAAAAAGTATAGTTTGTGCAGTGTCAGTAGCCTAAACATAAAACAGGAAATTGAAGTCATCACATCAACTATCATATATCATAAATTGAAAGAAATAAAACTGAAACTGTACTTCATAATACTCGCACTGCAAACTTTTATGCATGTGATTCATTTCAATTTCCTATCTGTTCCAGGGTAGACGTATGCTGTTCAGTTGGTAAACACAGATTATATTGCAAAATTTGCTAAGAATTTTTGCCTCCAACATATGTTCCTATTGGTCATGCACATTTCTATCTATCAAATATATGGTCGAAACATCACAAAGTCGAATTGTGAATCATTTAAAAGTTAAACTGGCTTCTCCACATAGGGGAAATGCCGTAGGAATTTGAGAATGTAATAATACACAATCATTTGGTTGCATAAACTTCCTGGCTATAGGCATGTAATGAAAAGCTCAAATGTATTACACGGCTTTGTCTTTTCGCAGCAATTTCATTCACTGCATTTATAAAGCAATGTACGTTTTTTTTATCTTAGCGCGTGAGTCCAAAAACACATAGCAACTTAATTACCAAAGCGATATAAGTTCCAAAAGCTTGTTAATTAGGTTGTCATTTGAGCAAATAAAACGAGAGACTTTCATGCACAGACAAAATAAGCGGCTAAGAGGAACAACTGACTAGTTATTTCAGAAGAATAACTGAGTTTAGCTATGTAGTGTTAAACTATGTAGCTTTAAATAATGCGCATATTTTATACATCGCCGGATAGGGGTCATTGGAGATCGCTGGGCGAGGCCTTCGTCCTACCATGGACATAAATATAGTCTGATGATGATGATGAAACATTGCCGGAGGTGACCACCTCTCATCCAAGAAATATTTTTTACAGTTTAATAATTTATTTATTTGCGCCGTCAGCACTCGAAGGCATTACGGAAGGAAGTGGGTTGAGCAGGCTAAACAAATAATGCAATGATTAAAAAGTAAGTTTCTAATCATATAATTTTAGCTGGTGGTACGAGGAAAAAAGTTCATGTGCGCACGACGAAGGCAGCTTTACAATTATACCATATTGCCTGACCTTACAAAGAATTTAAAAGGAACATAGTAAGTAATTAACAAATTCAGATTACACAACGTACGGTAGTTGATGTTGCATGAAACTTGCGTTTATTTGTACTCTTTATGATTTCTTTGGGGAGGCGATACCATTCAAGGGCTGTGTGAGGCCAGAAAGAGCTGAAGGAAGTTAATGTGACTAAATCTGATACGTATTTTGTACAGCTGATCAATACGATGCCATATATATGGTGACGGAGATACAGTCGTACGCGGATATATCAAGCCAACTTATAACGAATTATTCTGTATATCGAACAGCTGTAAAATCCCCTTGAAAATTCCATGCAAATGTATCGGGCTGGTGCACGCGTATAAAGAACGCTAGTTCACCAGCACATTCGATATATCGAACGCGGCGCCACGCAGAAGACCTCATAGTGCACTCCTTTGTACACTTTGAGGTATTCTGGCACCTGGAGGTGGAGAAGAGATAGTGCAGTCAGTTGAGCCCCGTCAGGCTGTTCAGCTAGCCCTCATGCTACCTCGGACGTCAACATTCCTTCTATCCGATTTTGGAGGCGTCGTAGTGTGGGTTGAGTGCCTAATCACGAGTTTATTTTCCGCAAGCGATGGCCGCTACAAGTGTAAAGAAAGAATCAGCTTGGACTTTTCAATGAAGTTGAAAGTGAACCAGCATTTTTTTTTTTGCGGGTAGATAAAGTGTGCTTGCTTTTTCCCCCATGTTGCGTGCAGTAAGTTAGCGGCTCTCAGATGCACTAACCGGTAAGCCACCGCTTACCTGAGGGCCTATTATTTTATATACCGAATTACCTACATAACGAACTTCTTGTGATCCCCTTCAGATTCGATATATCCGGGTTCGACTGTATCAGTTTACGGGTTACAAATTCAACTTTAGCTTTATTTGGGGTTAGAATAGCTATTCGATCATAAGTTGAACATATAAAACGAGTGGAGTAAATTTGAGTTCTAATGAGGTAATAAATACAATGGAATTTCACAAATTGGATGTATACTCAAATTTTGTTCCTATTAGTGTTTTCTATAGTAACATGAGAGAGGGTGGTGGCATTATAAGTGTACAAAAGCCAATAACCAAACGTTCGATCCGCAGTGTTACTAATGTCGATATGCCAGGTAAGATTAGCTTTAATAGGTTGACCAGGTAAGATTAGCGGTACTATGAACACGTGAATACTTTTATGAATATACAGGCTGTAACTCCGTGCTGTTAAGTAAGTAATACCGGTGTCACACGGGCGTTTGGAAGGCCTTCCAACCGATAGTCAGTTGACTCAAAGGTCAAGTTCGAGCTGCTACACGTGCGGTTTCGAAGGCCGCCGAGTCAATAGTCTATCGAGTCAACGAAGCACCCTACAACTCGATTGAAATATGGATGGCCTTTGAGCAACGGAAGCGGAAACAGCGCGAACATGCCGTCTCGTTCACAGTGTGCTCGTACTCACGGTTAGAAAGAACAAATCCAACCAAAATGCTCTAAAAATACTATACATGAGTGTTATTAATTATTCAATAAACTATTTTCGCCACTTCATATGTGCGAACTGCACATACTCTCGACAACAGCGACGTGCTTGTGTTCATTCCTTCCTCCATGTTGTCTAATACACTCTCCCTCTACTCCATGTGTTGCCGGATTCCGTCATATCGCCGCCATTTCGCAGCATAAAATAAATTATAGCGTTTTTAAGTGGTTTTAATGTTCTCTAACTTTTGGTTACATGAAAACGAAATAAAGATCCGCAGCGCCACACAATTTTGCGAGAAACGCCTGAACCACTCAACGGCCTTTCAAAAGTGCCGTGTAGCAGCGCGACTACTCCTTCGAGTCGATAGAGTTGTGGCGTTTCGAAAGCCGTCGACTGGAAGGCCTTCCAAATGTACCCGTGTGACACAGGTATAAGTCGAAGAGTTGTTTTGAATGGGAGTTGCTCAGATGATGTTGCTGCTACGTCTGGTGTTCCGCAAGGCTCCGTGTTGGGGCCGATTCCTTTCCACTTTTTTAATGCGAAAGCATTATATGCCCCATTACGCGAAAACCCGTAGTAGTAGTCGGCGGCGTGACCGAATGACGCTACCAAAAATGGCCGACGGCAAAGAGTAAAAACGCGTAAAAAATGCTCGAATTGATGACAAATTTAGCAGGCAGGTTCATGTAAACAAAGTAAACTAATCCCTTTGAAAAGAAAAATAGGTAAATTTTGATCTGGGCGGGAATCTAAACCGGGCCTGCGGGGCGCGGAGGAGACCCGACTTTGTCCCCTACGACCGGATAAACTCATCCTAGCCAACTCATCCTAGCTCGACTCGCAACTCCCGCTCCACCACTACTCCGAATTCCGTCGCTGCCGAAAATGTATGCAGCCATCTACGCCTCAAGCTCTGGCGAGGAGCCGGCCCCGGCCGCCCCAACTCTCTGCCCTACGCCACCCCAAGCTACCCATCAACGATCATAAAATCATCCTCCGTCCCCGTGGCGGCCTCAACCTTCGGACCGTGAACGGCGTTGAGCTTCGCGATGGGATTCTGCAAGCAGCCCGCCTCGGACACCAAGAGGCCAAGCCAGACACCGTAATCATCCACACCCTCCAACACGTCGTCC
This sequence comes from Dermacentor silvarum, assembly GCF_013339745.2. Taxonomy (NCBI): domain Eukaryota; kingdom Metazoa; phylum Arthropoda; class Arachnida; order Ixodida; family Ixodidae; genus Dermacentor; species Dermacentor silvarum. The sequence goes on along the minus strand of NW_023606849.1, from coordinate 11,186 downwards.
TCTCAACACTCCTGACCCACAACGCCGACACCACTACCTCGAACAAGACTTTTCGAACAAGACTGGGTGCCCAAGCACATCTACTACTCCTCTGTACTATATAGGTGCTACGTCTGAAACAGCCTGAAACCGTAGCCATCTCCTGAAACAGCCCTCCAACCGTACCAAGCCTATAGCCTGATCCCACTCCTGGACCGGACTCAGGCAACCCCCAGTTCCAGTCCCCCAAAAACCACCTGCACAGGAAACCGGCCGCCACACCAGTGAGGTGAGCTGGGCAGACGTAGTCTGCCAGGACTCCGCCAACCCCCTCTAGAAAATGTTGCATGTCCGCGCACAGCTCGCCTCCCTCCACAACACCAACCAACGCCTTCAGTCGCAGCTGCATGCCTTCCTGCAAGTCCTCACCCCTACCCCGGCGACAATGATCTCGGCCGCTCAAAAACTCCCTCCCCCTACTACCTTCTCCTCCTACTCGCGAACAGCCGGCCAAGAAGAGGGCTGCAACTCCCACTACCTCCTCGGCCACACCAACACCGGCCGCGGCAACCCCGGCCCTATCCCCACAATTCGAACAACTCGTGGAGGCCAAAATTCAGGCCGTGGTGCAGACGGCCATCCAAGCCTTCACCCAACAATTCTCCAACCTCACTATCCGTCTAGACGAATTTGCTCGCCAAATTGACGAGCGATTTAAGGAGCAAGATGCCCTCCACGCGACAGCCTGTGCTGCCGCGCGGCCTAAAAAGAAGGCCAAGCTCCACACCCTCTCCACATCTCCGCTGCAAACTAGACCCTTTAGCTGTGGCACCAAATGTGTATTTATATAAAAACGTTGCGAGGCGAGAAGGTGGTAAAGACTTCCGACGCTGCTCGACGAGTTTCCCGTTCTGATCTCGTCGAAAACCTCCGAGCCGCCCCCAGAGGCCCTGGCAACAGTCACCAACGCCGCGCACGTTCGGTGCGAACGCGGGCAAAATAGCGCCGGCGTCGACAACAGTTCTGCGCGTTGCGGGTGCTGCTGCATCTCCAAGTTTATACAGCTGATAAAACTACTATCCTTACTCCGTATAGCTCTCTACTAAATTGCTATCGCCATTGGTGCTTCGCCTTTCGGGTGTCTCCTTGCCTGACCCCTTGTATTTATGTCCAATTGAACGCCGCGGAGCGCTCCTTCGAGTTACGAACTCGTGGGCAAGCGAGTGCGTTCAGACGTTTAGCACGTTTTCATTTGGCCTCGCCGAAGCGCCGTTAGAACGCAAGGGTGAACTTGCACGGAGGCGGAACGTGCTTAAAAAACATTTCACCAAAGCAGTGTTGTACACGTTCCTCTAAAACAGGAACGAAAGCTCGTTCCTCGTTCCTTCCCAATCTTGGAACGAGTTCCCGTTACAAGATACATTAAGGCGAATGGAACGCGTTCCAGTTACATTTCTAACATTGTAACGTGTCGTTACATTAACGTTACCTTTGATTTTTTGAAATTAAAATGTGGTGTCGGATAATCTTGCGACGAAATAAAGTGTGCAATTTAAATCTCACATCAAACTAAGTATATTATAAGAATTTGAACATTGCCGGCGGCACATTATCTCGAGATAAAAAGAATCCAAAGCAACGCTCCTGGACGAATTTTTTTTAACACGAAAGTGTTTTATGCCGGGGTCCACCAAGACTTCACTGACGTACTTCCGTCACGGAAATACGTCACACGAACATAAACGAACATAATACAAAGAAAGAAACCAGAAGAAAAAGTTCCACAAACATTCAAAATTTGGAAATCGAACCCACGACCTCTCGGTACGCGAAGATAGATCGCCGAGCGTTTAACCCATTGCGCCACAAACGCATTTGCAGAGAGCCACACAGACGCGCCTTATATATCTAACACTCCTCCGTGTACCCGCGCTCTTGCTCGGGGCGGTGCCGCCGCCTACGAGCAGAAAAGAGAAGTACTGCATTATGACACTAACGCTATAGTGCCTAGAATATACTATAGTGCCTAGAATATACTTACTAGTGTGCCGACCGCCGGGCGTTTCCAATGGGAGACGCTGGCACCGCCGGTGATGCCTTCCGCCGGAGGCCACCAGACGGCGACACTGTTTGGGACCGTGCTAACCGAGCGGCGCATCACGCGTCGCTTGCGCTTCGGATGCACTTCGGATGCGCGTTCGTAAGCGCAGTCAGTTGCGGCCACCGTTACTAGATTACTCTGCGTTGGTTGCGGCGCGTTGTAGCTTTCGAGCAAGTAGCATGTGGTGCCTCCGCATGTCATTGCTGGGTTTCTTTTCTGTGCGAGTGGTTCGCACTTGTGTCTGTTCGCGGACGCAACCGAGATGTCGTCGCAGAAAACGAGGCGTAAAGACAGCACCTGTTTTGTCCCATATTGTACAACTGGATACCGCTCAAACAACGAGCAAGTCTCATTATTCAGCGCGCCTGCTGACCCAGAACGTTTTGCCGAGTGGGAGAAGAATATAAGAGGGCAGATCGAAGGCTAACTCTGGCGGCTGTCGCTTGTGAGAAACACTTTAATAATTGCTACATTGAGCGCTCGTTCAAAATTAGTCGACGGTGTTTCGCCCATGAAAATGTGCCCTGTTTAATTACCGTCATTTATGGTAATTAATTTAATTTATGGTAATTAGATACAACTTGGTGTGAATTTAGCATTTGTGGACATGTCTCGCATATAATAGTTTACTGTGGAAAAAAGTTACACTTCCTCGGAAACCGCGTATTTATTTATTGGTATTTTTCGCAGAAACACCCGGTATCGTGTAGCGTTATAATGATAACTGTGTGTACGATCGTTTGTAAGTGCAACGAAATCATATTCTTTCGATTACACTTTGCACCTCAACCAACGTTGCGCCGAGCGAAACGGGCTGGGACAGCCCATTGGCGTCTGTCGCACACGCGCGCGTTGGCTAAAGACGCCGCTCGGCATAGCACGGTCCGTACGGCTATCGCCGTCTGGTGGCCGCCAGCGGAAGGCATCATTCTCCGTGCCACCGGAAAGCCCGCGGTCGGCACACTAGTAAGTATATTCTAGGCACTATACTAACGCGCACCGACAGTGAACGCTTCGGTGGTCTCAGCACTACGACGCCTAGAAGCACGACTACGACGCCTAGAATCAAGAAGCACTACCAACGCCACCTAGGTGGCGTTCACCGTACTCAGCACAGCGGAGCATGGCCTCCGCAATTAGCTCTGAAAATGTTTCTGAAGTTGATCGCGGAGGCTGCAATTACGACGCGCTGTACGCGCTGATTTGACTCGGTGACGATTCAGTTACGTGCTTTGTCTTGCGCGTTGTATTAGTGTGTCAGTTACGTGCTTCGTCTTTCGCGTTGTGCTAGCGTGTGCAGCGTAGTGCAGCTTCCATATGCACGACGGTTGCTCATGGTCATCGACGTTGGTAGTCGTGATGGAGGAGACGTGCCACCAGGCGTCAGCGTGGGTGCATCAACGCCTAAGGGCGCTTTAGCCACAAAACACCAATAGACATTATATATCAATGTGCAATAAACATTACACTACTTCTGTGAAGACACGTTTCACTTTCGTGTTCTATACCGATTCCTATATAAGAGGGATCAACCACATTTTTTTCACTTCTTTGACAGCCGGCTCTAAGGCACCGGCTGAGAGCGCCGACCAAAGGGCCCCGCGTTGCGGCGTCGGTGGGCGCTATAATACCACGGAAAGATGTCAAAAGCTCCGCCTCCATGTACGTGAAAAAAATGACTACATCCATCATCTCCTCATGTAAGCTGTGGTAAAAACTGCATTTCATTGTTTGAACGCTGAGATGAAGATGGAACTACGTGTAGTACATTGCCATATTGCTGCCGCGTCCGGTATTTTCACGAAATCTCGGTGACTTCGAAATACGCCTCAAAGTGTTTCGGCCGTGTGGGACGACACAGAGGTCTAGACCAATTTATTGTCAAATTTCTCGAAAGCGGATGACAAGAATATGAGTAAACCACTTCTTTACAGTAGTTACAGATGCACCGTTCTTCACACCCAGAGTGAATATTTTGCGTAATCACTTCCGAGTGAACTTCGAAAAAAAAAGTGGAAGGCAATGTGTAATGTATTGTACAAGGGGTCTCAGGAAGATATAATTGAATGTCTGCACAAGAAACTGTATCGAAAGGAACAATACTTAGGCGTTTAATGAATGCTGATCCAATATTGCAGCATGAGCGGAAAAAGAAATGTCCAGAATAGAGGTTCTTAATTTAGTAAAGACCCTTGTTTGAACTCGGCAAGAGTTACATCTCGATGTTAGTGTCCGACAGGCCGCCATGGCGGAAAGAAACTACAGAAGGGAGCGTCACGTGGCAATCTTGAAGCCTAGTCATTAAAAAATATAATGCAGAACTCGCGAAAAAAAAATGCACCTTAGTCACGTGACAGACAAGTGGTAGTTCTTTGCGCCTTGCATGATGTGCTGCATACGTGCGTGTGTCGGTGCGCCTGTTTATTGCCGTGGAACGTTTACAGAAGGAACGCCGTTCCCTCTGCCATTCCTTCGTAAAAATAACGAGTTACCGTTACAGTTCCACCGAGCCTTAAAGGAATGGTGGCATTCCTCTGTTCCTCCCAAAAGTAACTAGTTCCTGGAACGCCGTTCCGTACAAAACTGCACCAAAGGGAATATATCGCTTTCGCATAGCCACACGTAAGCAGTTTGAAATGCCTCTGCCGAATTTCTTTTTTTTTTAACAGCGAAGCTCTTCAAGCCAGCCGTAATTTGTGGTGCGTATCAAGAAACTACCAAAAAAAGAAATTAATAAACTTTCTTGCAGAGGTGGGTTTCGAGGCCGCGTACCTCCGGTCCCAAAGCGAGCGTCGGAACCACTAGGCTATACAGCCATTTTTTTTTCTCTTTATTGCCTGGCTTTGACACACAACATTTCACAAAAGGAACAGTACAATATACAATTACAATATACAGTAGGGGAAGGCGTATTCAACCACCATCGTGCTGGCTGCGTCTATTTAGAATGCGCGCAGATCCACCAGCGGCTCTACTCTTGAGAGCTACTCGGGGGGTTCCGCTAATGCCTTATTGATTTCAACAAACCAGTGCATGCTCTCACGAAAATAAATTCGTGCAGGCCGTGCATCCTTATCCACGTAGTATCCTGCCATTCTGGACCGCCAAATACAGTGGAGGCCCATAAGCATAATTAAATCAAAAGGCGCCCCATCCTCGTTATCTACGCTTAAGTACCGAATGCCATACGGGTCAAGCGGAAATTCTTTCCGTACTGTTCTCTGTAAGACATCCCAAAAATAAACGCCTTCCCAACAGTGTAAAAAAACATGATCGATTGTCTCTGGCTGCTTGCAAATTAAACAGTGTGTTCCCCAAGGTAAAAACAATTCCTTTCCCTCCAAAAACTTTTAACTGGTAATGTTCCGGTGTGTAATTTAATAAAGAAAGTTTTCATTCCTGGCGGCACCTGCATTTCTTTAACTCTCTTTAAAACATCACTGCCTGGGCCTCCGCTGTACACGGACCTGTACAAGGGCACTAGGAAAACAATGTCACACAAAGCACAACACAGTTTTTTTCGTTTCACACTGAATAGGTAATCATTCGAAAACCGCGCTGTTAGAAATCTTACACTCGATACGATTTCTTTGTAGAAACCACGAATCCCTCCCGAAAGCTCTTCGGTTGAAACTACGTACTCGGGCAGCCGTCGGCTTAGCTTCATTTGGCATACAGTACGCAGAAACGGGTCTGTGGCGTCCCGAAAAAACAAGAAAGTTTTTTAGCTAGGCTATACAGCCACGCTGCCAGAACATGCATTTATGCTAACCATATGATTGCGTTCGAGCGTCGTCGTATTCCTCCACAGCTGGCGCGTTTGTACGCTCGTGCTCTGCGAGGTGAAGAGGTTTTGCGTGCTATGAGAGCGAGAGAGAGAGAGAGAGCGACGCATTCACGGAGCGGGTCTCCTGGAACGCGGTGTCGGTGTTGCAAGCTGCGCTGTGCAACGCGCAGTGTCGGCCGTAAGTCCGAGACGCGCGAAAAGAAATTATCGTCTACATGAGTAATAAGATGAAAAGTTCGCGTGCACTTCCGGAAAATGCTGGGCTACGATCACACAGCTTCGCTGTTTCAAGCGTTGCGCGGCCGAAAGCAAGGTTTTTTATTAGCAATATGTGTGATATTATTGAACCGGGATACAATTTTTGTGGATGATTGTGTACTATGTGCAAGGGCATCTAATGAGTCATTGTTTTTATTGGCGGCCGACTTGAAGCTCGTATAAAAATGGTGTGTCACTAATAGCATGCCCCTAAACATAAATAATTATGTAGACATTAGCTTCACTACAAAAATGTTACAAAATCAGATATAAGTATTTGTTAAGTGGCCAGTTGAAATAAAAAAATAATTCACCTGTGAAATATTTAGGTCTTATGCTGTCAGAGGCTGGCTCTTGGCCATAACATCTGAATACCGTAGTTAGAAATGCCGGGCATGCCCTTCACTTGCAACAAAGTTTAAAACACATGAGTATTGACGTAAAAGAGCAGCGTAAAAATCAAATTTTACCAATGTTGGTGTAGGCATGCCCTGTGTTGAATGCGGTTTCTGATGTGCATATCAATGCAGCATTGGAGAACCCCAGGTGGACTAAAGTAATCCGTAGTCCCCCACCACGGCGTGCCTCATAATAAGATTGTGGTTTTGGCACGTAAAGCCCAACAATAAATTATTTGCATATTAATGCTCTTGAAAAAGTCCAATTCGTCGCGACACTGTTCGACCTGGGGATATACAACCACTTTCTAAGTGTAAGAGGAAAAAATAACTTGACTGGATCCTTTTGCTTGAACAGGGAAGCAGGTTACGTCTTAAATTGTTTTACTCAATCTTTCATAATCATATTGACACGTATACATGTTTATCTTTCACCGGTGACCACTTTTCACCGGCTAACAAATGTTAAACGTAATCGCTAGGCACAGGACGCGCCTGCAGGTATCGGAAGTTTCTGGAACGTTATCGATGCTTCTATCCGTTGTCTCTTGTCACCGAGCCTCATGTCATCTGATTGTATGAGCAACGCGAATTATCTAGAACTTTCTGGAAGACACGCGGGTACCACGGATTATTCTGGGACCTTCGATGACTCATGCATAAAAGCCGACGCCTTTCGCCGCTGTTCAGATTTCGACGATCGCCGTCTGTGTTCGCCGCTTTGGTTGTGCTTCGAGTGTAGCTTGATTTTGTGGGCCTGCAAGGGTTCGCTGTCAACGCGCCACGTCCACAGCTTGGCGAGCGGTCACGTGACATCGCCGACTACCTCGCCAGAGCCCAGTGGCAATCACGGCGACTCTCACGCTCACCGTCACCAGGCCGCTACATCTCGGCCCGGGTTGGGCCGGGTAAGGGCTGTATGCCGGCCCAACCCGGGGCCGATCTCCTAGCCCTTACCCGGGAAACCAACCCCCGTATTCAGAAATGCAACTTCGCTTCAAGTCCGTGCTTGACTTGAATTAAGGGACGCCTATTGTGAACATGCCCTGGACGTTCATTGCGTTTGCTTTGGCGTGTTCACAATAGGCGTCACTTAACTCAAGTCAAGCACGGACTTGAAGCGAAGTTGCATTTCTGAATACGGGGGTAAAGGCAGCAACCAATGGAGGTGCGGTTGCTGTACGACGCAATGCTGAAGATACTCCGCCGCCGACGAACTGAATTCGCGAATCATCATGACGAGGTATCAGCATAGCGCCTGGCAAGAGCCTTGACGACAACACTTCGCCGCCGAAAAGTAGACCTACCAACGCGACGTAGCAGCAGCGCAGCAAGCCGACGCAGCCGTGATCCGACGCCACGACTTAACCGTAACGCCAGACGATGGTCTACCGATCTAGACGTGCTATTCGATGGTCATAACGTCACCGCTCTCGTCGACACTGAAGCCGACTATTCCGTCTGCAGTGGCGAGTTCGCCGCCAAGTTGAAGCAGGTGAAAACGGCCTGGCAAGGACCCGATATCCGGACAGCGGGAGGCCACCTAATAACGCCGGCTGGAATCTGCACAGCGCGAGTCACGGTAAACAACCGCACTTACCCGGCGAGCTTCGTAATCCTGCAGCACGGCTCCAGGGATGTTATCCTAGGCATGGACTTTCTAAACCAACACGGTGCAGTCATCGACTTAAGGTCCAAGTCGATAACGCTTTCAACGCACAACGCGACACCACCGGATACAAACACCAGTTACCATGCCTTGAATGTGCTTGAAGAACAAGTCACCGTTCCGCCTCGCTCCAGCAGAGGACCGACAGCCGACACTACAATCTTCGGCGACGCTACGTCGAGTACCAGCCCGGCGACCGTGTTTAGGTCTGGACTCCGATACGCCGACGAGGACTTAGCGAGAAACTGTTACGTCGCTATTTCGGACCATATAAGATCATCCGACGTATTGGCACGCTGGACTATGAGGTCGTGCCAGACGGCATTTCGTAATCACAGCGGCGCCGGGCACGACGTGAAGTCATAGAGTTTCTCACTATAACACATAGAGGGTAAACTGGCGCCACCGTCTATGCGATTTTCTTAAAGGGCGCCGTGCCCTCATGGGAATGACGGGATATGTGTCTGCGAGGCTTGTATTGGCTGGTGTTGTACGAGGCTCCGTCTAAAACGTGTCTATATGGCTACACAAATAACGCATTCTTAAAATAAAATCTACGTAAAGGCTTTCATTCACCCATATTACGTCTCTAAATAAAGTTTACTCACCTGCAATGCGGCATCAAGCGAAGAAAAGCAAGAACAGACGACAAGTTGTTCCAAAGCGAGTGAGAATCTTATCGTCTGCCCTCCAACTTTAGCGGCCAGCTGATACTTATTACGTTTCATAGAATTCTGCATTGAATAGTATGTCCTCAAAATTAAACAAAACATGTTTTTGTGTAATAATAAAGCTAAAGCAGTTTTCTACGTGCTTTTTTAGCACGAAATGAATCATTGTGCCAGACGGAACGGTGCTAGCCAGGCGCGTCTTCAAGGCGTTCTCGCTCTCCAAGAACGATGCCAATCCGAAGTCACAATATACCGGCATTCCCATGGATACCACAGCGCAGCAGCGCCAGTTTTCCCTCTAGGTAATATAGTGAGAAACTCTACGCGTGAAGTCATCCACGTGGTGCGTCTTAGCCCTTTCTACGCCCGCTGACGAACTTCGGTACTTTGTTACTTTGTTATTGTTTGTTGTTGTTTTTATTGCGATAGCAATTATATGGACACTTAAACCGGATTTCTGCCGTCGGCGTCGCCGTCGCCGTCGCCGTGAGGTTCCGTATAGATTCCAAGGGCGATTCCCGCGTGCCGTAGGCGCGAGCGAAAGCGCGAGGGGGGGGACGCGCGCGCTATCACGGAGAGCGAACGCACGGCCGAAAGCAAACGCGACCGTCGCGCGAAAGGCCGTGGGGGTATGGGAGGGAGGGAGGCGGGGCGACGCTGTGCTCCGGCCCCAAAGGCGTATCTTGCAATCGGGCGTAAGGGGAACTTGACACTCTATCTCCCACGCGAAAGCAACAAAGCGGTAAGGCAGCGCGGGGAGGGAGGGGGGGGGGGCGCAGCTTCTACTCTACCAACAACTCCGTTCGTACTTTGCCCGGCTGTGGCCGTCGCCCGCACGGTCTCCTATCTACACACGGCTCTGACCTTTGTATGCGCTGTGCATCCGCCGCTCAGTTTTCTTTGAAGCGATAGACCCCACGAACCTTTGCCCGCTGCGGCGGCTGCGATTGCTGCCAACGTTTTGACAGTCGTTGTATGCGGTCATTCAGTGTGATCTATTCATGTTTGCTTGTGCGCGCTGACACCACGCTTGTTAATTCAGTTAAGAAGCGGATGTGTCCAAGTTTATGCAGCCGATAAAACTACTATCCCTACTCCGAATAGCTCTCTACTAATTTGCTATCGCAATTGATGCTTGGCATTTCGGGCGAAACTGAGACTTTTTTTTCTCTCTCTGTACGCGTGGTTTTGTTTTCGCTTTCTTGCTTGTATCATCGGGACGATGCTTTTTAAGGGGAGGGTATTGACACGTATATATGTTTATCTTTCACCGGTGACCGCTTTTCACCGGCTAAAAATGTTAAACGTTATCGCTAGGCACAGGACGCGCCTGCATGTATGGGAAGTTTCTCGAACGTTATCGATGCTTCTATCCGTTGTCTTTTGTAACCGACGCTCATGTAATCTGATTGTATGAGAGACGCGAATTGTCTACATCTTTCTGGAAGAGATGCGGGTACCAGTGGTTATTCTGGGGCCTTCGATGACTCATGTTTAAAAGCCGACGCGTTTCGCCGCTGATCAGATTTCGACGATCGCCTGCAGTGTTCACCGCTTTCGTTGTGCTTTGAGTGTAGCTTGCTTTTGTGGGCACATGATCGCCCAATAAAGGATCAGTTTCGTCATACACAGTTTTACGACTGTTTACTTCAGCGTCACTACTACATGACAGTATGGGAATCTGCTGATCAGACTATCTGAAGTAGAGCACTGCACGGGCCGGTTTTTCAGGTCCGGGCCTGGCCCGAGCCCGAAAGTACCATTCTTTGGCCGGCCCGGTTCTGTTCCACCCATTAGCCCTTTTGCCTTTACGAAGCTAGCTCGCGTTCTCGATTATTGTGAAGATACTGTCATGTGATCAACGGCCGCCGGGCGGTCTTCAAGCTGCATCATAGCAAGTTTTTGCCCTGCATCCCTTCTTTATGTTTACTTGATAATTTAACTGTGAGAGAAATAAACATTTCATTACTAGCTGAACACCCACAGATTATTATGTGAATATTTGGTATGAAAACAAACCATGCAATGGACAGTTAGGAAGATAGGGAGGGATCAGGCTGGCAACAACCACCGGGAGTAGGAGAACCCCGGCTTACATTTAGGGATGAAGTACAATGTAAAAAAGCACATCGGTTGATCACCATGCTCGTGCTTTAAAGTGTGCGGCAACATACTATAGCGAAGGCATAGGGGAACACTACCACCATTTAATCTCACTTTTTAATCTCATAGAGTCATTCGGATGTACCTATAGTGATAGAACTCGAGCCACTAATTTTGGCGCGAATGTAAATTTAGATACGCTGGTTACTGGTTTTCAGAA